>NW_027049172.1:0-5000 GCF_025399875.1 Dalotia coriaria
TGAAAAGCCTTTTTAAGTTTAATTCTTTAAGTAAAAAATAATTTTTATTTGAAATTTTTTTTTTTTTTTTTTAAATAAGGGTTTTTTTTTTTTTTTTTAATTTTTTTTTTAATTTATTAAATTTAAATTTTTTTAAAAACCTTTTAGTAAAGCGTTTTACGTAAAAGTAAGGGGAATTTTCTTTTAAAAGCTTCTATTAAATTCGTTTAAAAAAAGAATTTATTTGCAAAACCCATTTGGTTTAAAACTTTTTAGGGGAAAAGGGGAAAATTTTTGTTATAAAATTTAAAAACAATTTTTAAAAGTTAAAATCTTTTAAGCGAAATTTGCTTTAATGGTTTTAAGGAAAAATTAAAAAGGAAATTTTTAGTATTTTAAATTTTTATTTAACGTTTAAATCTAAAATTTATTTTTTTAAAAAAACGTTTATTTCCTTTTTGTAAAAACTAACGAAAAAACCATTTTTTTTTGTTTTGTTTATTGTCTATTTTAGTTCTCTATTTAGATAGCGTTTAGCAAATGCATTTTTTTAAATCACGTTTTGGGGAAAATGCTTTAACGCGAATAAGGGTTTTATATTGTTTTATTAAAGTCAATGAAATTCGACTAAATTTGAAAATAATTTAGCAAACGTTTTGGCCAAACGCTTTTAAAGACATTTAACGACGAATTTTTATTATTCGTTTTATTAATATTGCGTCTATTGAAGAGTTAAGATCTAAATGCTTGAAAATGCTTATTTTAGCAAAACAGCGTTTAGCTTTAATCTGCGTTTTAACGCGTAAAACAACGCTAAAACGACGAATTTTTATTATTCGTTTTTAAATATTATCTATTTGAACGGTTTCAACGATCTAAAATGGCTTGAAAATGCTTATTTTAGTAAAACACGACGTTTTGGCTTTAATCTCGTTTTTAACGCGTAAAACAGCATAAAACGACAGATTTTATTATTCGTTTTTTTTATTTTAAATTGCTTCTAGTTGACGATTTCAGCGATCTAAAATGCTTGAAAATGCTTATTTAGCAAAACAGACGTTTTGAGCTTTAATCTGCGTTTTAACGCGTAAAACGCATAAAACGACGAATTTTTTTATATTCGTTTTATTATTGCTCTATTTGAACATTCAACGATCTAAAATGCTTGAAAATGCTTATTTTAGCAAACAGCACGTTTTGAGCTTTAATCTGCGTTTTAACGCGTAAAACAGCATAAAACGACGAATTTTTATTATTCGTTTTTATTAATATTGCGTCTATTTGAACGATTTCAGCGATCTAAAATGCTTGAAAATGCTTATTTTAGCAAAACAGCACGTTTTGAGCTTTAATCTGCGTTTTAACGCGTAAAACAGCATAAAGACGAATTTTTATTATTCGTTTTTATTAATATTGCTTCTATTTAACGATTTCAACGATCTAAAATGCTTGAAAATGCTTATTTTAGCAAAACAGCACGTTTTGAGCTTTAATCTGCGTTTTAGCGTAAAACAGCATAAAAACGACGAATTTTTATTATTCGTTTTTTATTAATATTGCTCTATTGCTGAACGATTTCAACGATCTAAAATGCTTGAAAATGCTTATTTTAGCAAAACAGCACGTTTTGAGCTTTAATCTGCGTTTTAACGCCCTAAAACAGCATAAAACGCGAATTTTTATTATTCGTTTTTATTAATATTGCTCTATTTGAACGATTTCAAGCGTCTAAATGCGAAAATGACTTATTTTAGCAAAACAGCACGTTTTGAGCTTTTAATCTGCGTTTTAACGCGTAAAACTGCATAAAACGACGAGTTTTATTATTCGTTTTATTAATATTGCGTCTATTTGAACGATTTCAACGATCTAAAATGCTTGAAATAGCATTTTAGCTAAAACAGCACGTTTTGAGCTTTAATCAGCGTTTTAACGCGTAAAACACATAAAACGCGAATTTTTTATTATTCGTTTTTTATTAATATTGCGTCTATTTGAACGATTTCAACGATCTAAAATGCTTGAAAATACTTATTTTAGCAAAACAGCACGTTTTTAGCTTTAATCTGCGTTTTAACGCGTAAACAGCATAAAACGACGAATTTTTATTATTCGTTTTTTATATGCTCTATTTCAACGATTTCAACGACCTAAATGCTTGAAAATGCTTATTTTAGCAAAACAGCACGTTTTGAGCTTTAATCTGCGTTTTAACGCGTAAAACAGCATAAAACGACGAAATTTTTATTATTAGTTTTTTATTAATATTGCGTCTATTTGAACGATTTCACGATCTAAAATGCTTGAAATGCTTATTTTAGCAAAACAGCACGTTTGAGGCTTTAATCTGCGTTTTAACGCGTAAACAACATAAAACGACAATTTTTATTATTCGTTTTATTAATATTTAGCTTCTGTTTGAACGATTTCAACGATCTAAAATGCTTGAAAATGCTTATTTACAGCAAAACAGCACGTTTTGAACTTTAATTTGCATTTTAACGCGTAAAACAGCATAAAAACAGCAAATTTTTGTATTCGTTTTTATTAATATTGCGTCTATTGAGCGATTTCAACGATCTAAATGCTTGAAATGCTTATTTTAGCAAAACAACACGTTTGAGCTTTAATCTGCGTTTTAACGCGTAAAACAGCTTTATAAAACGATGAATTTTTTATTATTCGTTTTTAATTAATATTGCGTCTGTTGAACGATTTCAACGATCTAAAATGCTTGAAAATGCTTATTTTAGCAAAACAGCACGTTTTCAGCTTTAATCCAGCGTTTAACGCGTAAAAACAGCATAAAGACAGAAATTTTATTATTCGTTTTTATTAATATTGCGTCTATTTGAACGATTTCAACGATCTAAAATGCTTGAAAATGCTTATTTTAGCAAAAACAGCACGTTTTGAGCTTTAATCTGTTTAAGGCGTAAAACACCATAAACGACGAATTTTTTATTATTCGTTTTATTAATATTGCTTCTATTTGAACGATTTCAACGATCTAAAATGCTTAATGCTTATTTTAGCAAAACAGCACGTTATGAGCTTTAATCTGCGTTTTTAACGCGTAAACAGCATAAAACGACCAATTTTTATTATTCGTTTTTTTATTAATATTACGCGTCTATTTGAACGATTTCAACGATCTAAAATGTTTGAAAATGCTTATTTTAGCAAAACGGCACGATTTTGAGCTTTATTCGCAGATTTTAACGCGTAAAAACAACGCAAAACGACGAAATCTTTATTATTCGTTTTTATTAATATTGCTGTTGGAACAATTTCAACGATCTAAAATGCTTGAAAATGCTTATTTTTAGCAAAACAGCACGTTTTGAGCTTTTAATCTGCGTTTTTAACGCGTAAAACATCGCCAGAAATGACGAATTTTTTATTATTCGTTTTTTATTAGTAGCTTCTATTTAAACGATTTCAACGATCTAAAATGGCGAAAATGCTTATTTTAGCAAAACAGCACGTTTTGAGCTATAATCTGCGTTTTTAACGCGTAAAACAGCTTATAAAAACGACAGCGAATTTTTATTATTCGTTTTTTTATTAATATTGCGTCTGTTATTTGAACGATTTCAACTATCTAGTAGCGAAAATGTATTTTAGCAAAACAGCGTTTGAGCTTTTAATCTGCGTTTTTTAACGCGTAAACAACATAAAAACGACGATTTTTTTATTATTCGTTTTATTAATATTGCTTCTATTTGAACCATTTCAACGATCTAAAAATGCTTGAAAATGCTTATTTTGGCAAACAGCACGTTTTGGAAGGCTTTAATCTGCGTTTTAACGCGTAAAACAGCACATAAAACGACGAATTTTTATTATTCGTTTTATTAATATTGCGTCTATTTGAATGATTTCAACGATCTAAATGCTTGAAAATGCTTATTTTAGCAAAACAGCACGTTTTGAGCTTTTAATCAGCGTTTAACGCGTAAAACAGCATAAAAACGACGAAATTTTTATTATTCGTTTTATTAATATTGCGTCTATTTGGTGTAATTTCAGCAATCTAAAATGCTTGAAAATGTATTTTAGCCAAAACAGCACGTTTGAGCTTTAATCTGCGTTTTAAGGCGGTAAACAGCATAAAAACGACGAATTTTTTTATTATTCGTTTTTATTAATATTGTTTTCCTATTTGAACGATTTCAACGATCTAAAATGCTTGAAATGCTTATTTTAGCAAAAACAGCACGTTTTGAGCTTTAATCTGCGTTTTAACGCGTAAACAGCATAAAACGACCAATTTTTTTATTATTCGTTTTTTATTAATATTGCGTCTATTTGAAGGATTTCAACGATCCGTGGCGAAAATGCTTATTTTAGCAAAACAGCACGTTTGAGCTTTATTCTGCGTTTTAACGCGTAGAAACAACATAAAAACGACGAAATCTTTATTTATTCGTTTTTTTTTTTATTAATATTGCGTCTATTTGAACAATTTCAACGATCTAAAATGCTTGAAAATGCTTATTTTTAGCAAAAACAGCACGTTTGAGCTTTAATCTGCGTTTTAACGCGTAAAAACATCATAAAATGACGAATTTTTATTATTCGTTTTTTATTAATATTGCTTCTATTTAAACGATTTCAACGATCACAAATGCTTGAAAAGTAGCGTACAGCAAAACAGCACGTTTTGAGCTTTAATCTGCGTTTTAACGCGTAAAACAGCATAAAACGACGGGAATTTTTTTTTTATTCGTTTTTTTTAATATTGCTTCTATTTGAACGGTTTCAACGATCTAAAATGCTTGAAAATGCTTATTTTAGCAAAAAAAGCCCTTTTGAGGGAATCGCCCTTTTAACGCGTAAAACAGCATAAAAAAGACGAAATTTTTTTTTTATTCGTTTTTTTTAAAAATTTGCGTCTTTTGAACGATTTCAACTATTAAAAGTTTTGAAAATGCTTATTTTAGCAAAAAAAGCACGTTTTTAGTTTTTAATTCGTTTTAACGCGGGAAAACAGCATAAAAAAGACGAAATTTTTATTA
>NW_027049173.1:0-6138 GCF_025399875.1 Dalotia coriaria
AAAAATTTCGTCGTTTTTTTTGCTGTTTTTCGCGTTAAAAAGCAGATTAAAAAAAAAACGTGCTTTTTTTTGCTAAAATAAGCATTTTTAAGCATTTTAGATCGTTGAAATCGTTCAAATAGAAACAATATTAATAAAAACGAATAATAAAAAAATTTGTCGTTTTTTTGCTGTTTTTTCGCTTAAAAAGCAGATTAAAAACTTTTAAAACGTGCTGTTTTTTCTAAAATAAGCATTTTCAAGCATTTTTTGATCGTTGAAATCGTTCCAAAAAAGAAGCAATATTAATAAAAAAGAATAATAAAAAATTTGTCGTTTATATGCTGTTTTTTCGCGTTAAAAAGCAGATTAAAAACTCAAAACGTGCTTTTTTGCTAAAATAAGCATTTTTTAAGCATTTTTGATCGTTGGGGAAAACTTCAAATGGACGCAATATTAATAAAAACGAATAATAAAAATTTTTTCGTTTTTTTTGCTGTTTTTTCGCGAAAAACGCCCGATTAAAACTCAAAAAAGTGCTGTTTTGCTAAAATAAGCATTTTCAAAACATTTTTTGATCGTTGGGAAAACGTTCAAAAAAGACGCAATAAAAAAAAAAACGAATAATAAAAAATTTTGTCGTTTTTTTGCTTTTTTTTTACGCGTTAAAACGCAGGGTAAAAATCAAAACGTGCTGTTTTGCTAAAATAAAACATTTTCAAGCATTTTTTGATCGTTGAAATCGTTCCCAAAAAGACGCAATATTAATAAAAAAGAATAATAAAAACTTCGTCGTTTTTTTGCTATTTTTTCGCGTTAAAACGCAGATTAAAGTAAAAACTTTCTGTTTTTTCTAAAATAACATTTTCAAAACATTTTTTGATCGTTGAAATCGTTCAAATAGAAACAATATTAATAAAAACGAATAATAAAAAAATTTGTCGTTTTTATGCTGTTTTACGCGTTAAAACGCAGATTAAAAAACAAAAAGTGCTTTTTTTTGCTAAAATAAGCATTTTCAAGCATTTTTGATCGTTGGGGAAAACGTTCAAATAGACGCAATAAAAAAAAAAACGAATAATAAAAAATTTTGTCTTTTTTTGCTGTTTTACGCGTTAAAACGCGAATAAAGCTCAAAACGTGCTGTTTTGCTTTTAAAAAAAAGCATTTTCAAAAAACATTTTTTGATCGTTGAAATCGTTCAAATAGACGCAATATTAATAAAAACGAATAATAAAAAATTTTGTCGTTTTTTTGCTGTTTTTCGCGTTAAAACGCAGTTAAAATCAAAAAAATTGCTGTTTTGCCTTTTAAAAAAAGCATTTTCAAAACATTTTTTGATCCCTTGGGAAAACGTTCAAAAGGGAAAAAAATTTAAAAAAACGAATAATAAAAAAATTTGTCGTTTTATTGTTTTACGCGTTAAAAAAGCAGATTAAAACTCAAAACGTGCTGTTTTTCTTTTTAAAAAAACTTTTCAAGCATTTTAGATCGTTGAAATCGTTCAAATAGACGCAATAAAAAAAAAAACGAATAATAAAAATTTCCCCTCGTTTTTATGCTGTTTTACCCCCGTTAAAACGCAGATTAAAACT
Source organism: Dalotia coriaria (assembly GCF_025399875.1). Taxonomy (NCBI): domain Eukaryota; kingdom Metazoa; phylum Arthropoda; class Insecta; order Coleoptera; family Staphylinidae; genus Dalotia; species Dalotia coriaria. Next base: position 1,575 of record NW_027049173.1, read on the forward strand.
CAAAACGTGCTGTTTTTAAAATAAGCATTTTCAAGCATTTTAGATCGTTGGGAAAACGTTCAAATAGAAGCAATATTTAAAAAAAACGAATAATAAAATTCGTCGTTTTATGCTGTTTTACGCTTAAAAAGCAGATTAAAACCCCAAAAAGTGCTGTTTTTTTCTAAAATAAAAACATTTTTTAAGCATTTTTAGATCGTTGAAATCGTTCAAATGGACGCAATTTAATAAAAACGAAAAAAATAAAAAAATTTTGTCGTTTTTTTGCTGTTTTTTGCGTTAAAAAGCAGTTAAAACTCAAAACGTGCTGTTTTTAAAATAAAAACATTTTCAAACATTTTAGATCGGTTTAAATCGTTCAAATAAAAAAGCAATATTTAAAAAAAACGGGAAAAATAAAAAATTCGTCGTTTTCATGCTGTTTTTCGCGTTAAAACGCAGATTAAAAAACCCCAAAACGTGCTGTTTTGCCAAAAAATTTGCATTTTCAAGCATTTTTAGATCGGTCGTTCAAAAAAGAAGCAATAATTTAAAAACGAATAATAAAATTCCCTCGTTTTTTTGCTGTTTTACGCGATTAAATCGCGATTAAAACTCAAAACGTGCTGTTTTTTCTAAAATAAAACATTTTTAAAACGTTTTTTGGGTCGTTGAAATCGTTCAAAAAAGAAGCAATTTTAAAAACGAATAATAAAAAATTTGTCGTTTTTTTTGCTGTTTTTCGCGTTAAACGCAGATTAAAACTCAAAACGTGCTTTTTTTTGCTAAAATAAGCATTTTCAAACATTTTAGATCCCTTGAAATCGTTCAAATAGACGCAATAAAATAAAAAAAGAATAATAAAAATTTCGTCCCTTTTTATGCTGTTTTACGCGTTAAAAAGCAGAATAAAGCTCAAAACGTGCTGTTTTGCTAAAATAAGCCTTTTAAGCATTTTAGATCCCTTGGGAAAACGTTCAAATAGACGCAATATTAATAAAAAAGAATAATAAAAAAATTTGTCGTTTTTTTGCTTTTTTTTACGCGTTAAATCGCAGATTAAAGCTCAAAACATTTTGTTTGGCTAAAATAAAACATTTTCAAGCATTTTAAATTTAAAAAAAAAAAAAAAAAAAAAAAAAAAATTTTTTTTTTTTTTAGCTTTTAAAAAAACCAAAAAATTTTTTTGGGGGTTTTTAAAAAAAAATTTTAAATTTTAAAAAAAAAAAAAAACCAAAAAAAAAAAAAAATTTTTTTTTTTTTTTTTTTTTTTAAAAAAAAAAAAAAAATTTTTCCAAAAAAATTTTTAAAAAAAAATTTGGGAAATTTTTTAAAAAGGAAAATTTAAAAAAAAAAAAATTTTTTAAAAAAAAAAAAAAACCCCTTTTTTTTCCTTTTTTAAAACCTTTTTCCAAAAAATTTTTTAAAAAAAAATTTTAAATTTTAAAAAAAAAATTTTAAAAAAAAAAAAAAAAAATTTTTTTTTTTCCCCTTTTAAAACCTTTTTTCCCCAAAAAAAAAATTTTTTTTAAAAATTTTTAAAAAAAATTTTCCTTTAAAGAAAAAAAAAAAATTTGGAAAAAAAAATTTTTTAAAAAAAAAAAAAAAGGGGGGGAAAAAAAATTTTTTTTTAAAAAAAATTTTTTTTCCCTTTAACTTTAAAAAAAAAAAAAAAAAAAAATTTTTTTTTTTTTTTTTGGTTTTCCAAAAGGGGTTTTTAAAAAAAAATTTTTTTTTAAAAAAAAAAGGGGGAAAAAAAAAAAAAAAAAAAAAAATTTTTTTTTTTTCCTTTTTAAAAAAAACCCAAAAAATTTTTTTTAAAAAAAAATTTTTTTTTAAATTTTTTAAAAAAATTTAAAAAAATTTTTTAAACCCTTTTTTTTTTTTAAAAACCTTTTAAAAAAGGGGGTTTTCCAAAAAAAATTTAAAATTTTTTTTAAAAACCCCCAAAAAAAAAAAAACGAATAATAAAAAAATTTTGTCGTTTTTATTGTTTTTTCGCGTTAAAACGCAGATTAAATCAAAAAAGTGCTGTTTTGCTAAAAAAGCATTTTTAAGCATTTTAGATCGTTTAAATCGTTCAAATAGACGCAATAAAAATAAAAACGAATTAAAAAAACGTCGTTTTATGCTGTTTTGCGTTAAAACGCAGAATAAAGCTCAAAAAAGTGCTGTTTTGTAAAATAAGCATTTTTTAAGCATTTTAGATCGTTGAAATCGTTCAAATGAAGCAATATTAATAAAAACGAATAATAAAAAAAATTGTCGTTTTTCTTTTTTTCGCGTTAAAACGCAGTTAAAAAATCAAAACTTTGTTTTTTTTAAAAAAAAATTTTCGCATTTTTGATCGTTGAAATCGTTCAAATAGACGAATAAAAAAAAAAAAACGAATAATAAAAATTTCGTCGTTTTTTTCGTTTAGCGTTAAAACGCAGATTAAAACTCAAAAGGCTTTTTCTAAAATAAGCATTTTCAAGATTTTTGATCGTTGAAATCGTTCAAATAGAAGCAATATTAATAAAAAAGAATAATAAAAATTCGTCGTTTTTTTGCTGTTTGCGTTAAAAAGCAGATTCTCAAAACGTGCTGTTTTGCTAAAATAAGCATTTTCGTATTTTTGATTTGAAATGTTCAAATGGGCAAAATTTTAAAAAAAAGAATAATAAAAAAAATTTCGTGTTTTATGTGTTTTTGCGTTAAAACGCAGATTAAAGCTCAAAACGTGCTGTTTTTCAAAATAAGCACAAACATTTAGATCGTTAAATCGTTCAAATAGAAGAATAATTTAAAAAAAGAAAATTCCGTTTTACGGGGTTAAAACGGATTAAAATAAAACGTTGTTTTGCTAAAATTAGCATTTTCAAGCATTTTAGATCGTTGAAATCAAAAAAAGCAATATTAATAAAAAAGAATAAAAAAATTCGTCGTTTTTATGCTGTTTTACGCGTTAAAACGCAGATTAAAAGCTCAAAACGTGCTGTTTTGCTAAAATAAGCATTTTCAAGCATTTTAGATCGTTGAAATCGTTCAAATAGACGCAATAAAGTAAAAACGAATAATAAAATTTCGTCCTTTTTATGCTGTTTTACGCGTTAAAACGCAGAATAAAGCCAAATGTGCTGTTTTGCTAAAATAAGCATTTTCAAGCACTTTAGATCGTTGAAATCGTTCAAATAGACGCAATATTAATAAAACGAATAATAAAAATTTCGTCGTTTTTATGCTGTTTTACGCGTTAAAACGCAGATTAAACTCAAAACGTGCTGTTTTGCTAAAATAAGCATTTTCAAGCATTTTAGATCGTTGAAATCGTTCAAATAGACGCAATAAAATAAAAAACGAATAATAAAAATTCGTCGTTTTATGCTGTTTTACGCGTTAAATGCAGATTAAAGCTCAAAAGGGCTGTTTTGCTAAAATAAGCATTTTCAAGCATTTTCGATCGTTGAAATCGTTCAAATAGAGCAATATTAATAAAAACGAATAAAAAAATTCGTCGTTTTTATGCTGTTTTACGCGTTAATACGCAGTTTAAAGCTCAAAACGTGCTGTTTTGCAAAAAAATTTTCAAGCATTTTAGATCGTTGAAATCGTTCAAATAGAAGCAATATTAATAAAAACGAATAATAAAAATTCGTCGTTTTATGCTGTTTTACGCGTTAAAACGCAGATTAAAGCTCAAAACGTGCTGTTTTGCTTAAAATAAGCATTTTCAAGCATTTTAGATCGTTGAAATCGTTCAAATGACGCAATAAAATAAAAACGAATAATAAAAATTTCGTCGTTTTTATGCTGTTTTACGCGTTAAAACGCAGAATAAAGCTCAAAACGTGCGTTTTGCTAAAATAAGCATTTTCAAGCATTTTAGATCGTTGAAATCGTTCAAATAGAAGCAATATTAATAAAAAAAGAATAATAAAAATTTGGTCGATGCTGTTTTACGCGTTAAAACGCGAATAAAGCTGAACGGGTGTTTTGCTAAAATAAACATCTTCGCAGTTAGATCGTTGAAATGTTCAAATAGAACAATATTAATAAAAAAGAATAAAAAAAATTCGTCGTTTTATGCTGTTTTACGCGTTAAAACGCAGTTAAAACTCAAAAAGGGCTGTTTTTCTAAAAAAAGCATTTTTTAAACATTTTCGATCTTTTAAATCGTTCAAATAGACGAAATTAATAAAAAAGAAAAAAAAAATTCGTCGTTTTATGCTGTTTTCGGGTTAAAACGCAGATTAAACTCAAAACGTGCTGTTTTTTCAAAATAAGCCAAACATTTTAGATCGTTGAAATCGTTCAAATAGAAGCAATATTAAAAAAAAAGTAATAAAAATTCGTCGTTTTATGCTGTTTTTCGCGTTAAAACGCGTGAAAGCTCAAAAAGTGCTGTTTTCAAAATAAGCATTTTTAAGCATTTTAGATCGTTGAAATCGTTCAAAAGCGCAATATTAATAAAAAAGAATAATAAAAAATTCGTCGTTTTTTTGCTGTTTTACGCGTTAAAACGCAGATTAAAGCTCAAAACGTGCGTTTTTCAAAAAAAAAGCATTTTCAAGCAAGATCGTTAAATCGTTCAAATAGAAGCAAA
>NW_027049174.1:0-6138 GCF_025399875.1 Dalotia coriaria
TTCAACGATCTAAAATGCTTGAAAATTTTTTTTTAAAAAAAGCACGTTTTTATTTAATCTGCGTTTTTAAAGCGTAAAAAAACATAAAACAGAAATTTTTTTTATTCGTTTTTATTTTTTGCGTCTATTTGAACGATTTCAAGATCAAAAAGCGAAAATCTTTTTTAAAAAACGCACGTTTGAGCTTTTAAACCGTTTTAACGTAAAACCATAAAACGGCAAAATTTTTTTTATTCGTTTTATTTTATTCTTCTTTTGAAAGTTTTAACGATCTAAATGCTTGAAAATCTTATTTTAGCAAAACAGCCCTTTTGACAATCCGTTTTAACGCGTAAAAAAAGCATAAAACGACGAAATTTTTTTTTATTCGTTTTTTATTTGTGCTTTTATTTGAACATTTCCCCCAAAAAAGCGGCTTTTTTACAAAACGCGTTTGACTTTTCTCGTTTAACGGTAAAACACAAAAACGCAATTTTTATTATTCGTTTTTTAATATTCTCTATTTAAAAAATTTCAACGATCAAATGGAAAATGCCTTTTTTCAAAAAAAAACACGTTTGGGGCAATCGCGTTTTCCGTAAAACAGCATAAAAACGGGAAAAATTTTTTTATTCGTTTTTTTTTAAAATTTTTTCCTATTTGAACGGTTTCAACGATCTAAAATGCGAAAAAGTTTTTTTGCAAACGCCCTTTTTAGCTTTAATTCGTTTTGGAAAAAAATAAAACGGGAATTTTTTATCGTTTTATTTTTGCGTTTTTTGAACTTTCAACGATCTAAAATGTGAAAATGTTTTTTTGCAAAACAGCACGTTTTTAGCAATCCGTTTAACGCGAAAAAGGGAAAAAAAGACGATTTTTTTTTATTCGTTTTTTTTAATATTGCTTCTATTTGAACGATTTCCCCGATCTAAAAAGGAAAAAACATTTTCAAAACAGCCCTTTTTTAGCAATCGTTTTAACCGTAAAAAAGCATAAAACGCGTTTTTTTTTTTTCGTTTTTTTTAATTTGCTTTTGAACGTTTCAACGATCTAAAAAGCTTGAAAAAGCTTTTTTGGAAACGCGTTTTTAGCTTTTCTGGTTTTTTCGCGTAAAAAACATAAAACGCAAAATTTTTTATTCGTTTTTTATTAAAATTTTCGTCTTTTGAACGTTTCCCTCTAAAAAGCTTGAAAATGTTTTTTTTAGCAAAACAGCACGTTTTGAAGCTTTAATCTTTCCACGTTTTTTAAACGCGTAAAACAGCTTATAAAACGACGAAATTTTATTATTCGTTTTTTATTAATATTGCGTCTATTTGAACGAATTTCAAGCGATCTAAAATGCTTGAAAATGCTTATTTTAGCAAAACGGCACGTTTTGAGGCTTTATTCACCGTTTTAACGCGTAAAACGGCAATAAAACGACGAAATTTTATTATTCGTTTTTTTTTTTATTTTTTTATTGAGTCTATTTGAACGATTTCAACGATCTAAAATGCCCAAAAATGCTTATTTTAGCAAAACAGCACGTTTGAGTTTTAATCTGCGTTTTAACGCGTAAAAACAACATAAAAACGACGAAATTTTTATTATTCGTTTTTTTATTTTATTGCGTCTATTAGAGACGATTTCCAGCTTGATCTAAAATGCTTGAAAATGCTTATTTTAACCACAAAACGAAAGCTCGTTTTTGAGCTTTAATCTGCGTTTTAACGCGAAAAACAGCATAAAAACGACAAATTTTTATTATTCGTTTTATTTTTATTGAGTCTATTTGAACGATTTCAACGATCTAAAATCTTAAAAAATGCTTATTTTAGCAAAACAGCACGTTTTGAGTTTAATCTGCGTTTTTAACGCGTAAAACAGCATAAAAACGACGAATTTTTATTATTTGTTTTTATTAATGTTGCGTCTATTTGAACAATTTCGGCGATCTAAAATGCTTTGAAAATGCTTATTTTAACCAAAACAGCACGGTTGAGCTTTAATCAGCGTTTTAACGCGTAAAACGCTTATAAAACGACGAAATTTTTATTATTCGTTTTTATTAATATTGTGCGTCTATTTGAACGATTTCCAGCTTGATCTAAATGCTTGAAAATGCTTATTTTAGCAGCAAAACAGCACGTTTGAGCTTTAATCTGCGTTTAACGCGTAAAACAGCATAAAACGACGGAATTTTTTATTATTTGTTTTTTATTAATATTGCTTCTATTTGAACGATTTCAACGATCTAAAATGCTTGAAAATACTTATTTTAGCAAAACAGCGTTTGAGCTTTAATCTGCGTTTAACGCGTAAAACAGCTTATAAAACGACGAAATTTTTATTATTCGTTTTATTTTATTGCGATCTATTTGAACGATTTCAAATCTAAAATGCTTGAAAATGCTTATTTTAGCAGCGAAAACAGCGTTTTGAGCTTTAATCTGCGTTTTAACGCTTAAAACAGCTTATAAAACGACGAATTGTTTTATTATTCACGTTTTTATCAATATTCTTCTATTTGAACGATTTCAACGATTTAAAATGCTTGAAAATGCTTATTTTAGCAAAACAGCACGTTTTGAGCTTTAATCCTGCGTTTTAGCGTAAAACAACATAAAACGACGAATTTTTTTGTATTCGTTTTTTATTAATATTTAGCGTCTATTTAAACAGTTTTCAACGATCTAAAAGTAGCGAAATGCTTATTTTATAGCAAAACAGCACGTTTTTGAGGCTTAATCTGCGTTTTAACGCGTAAAAGTAGCTTATAAGAAGCGACGAAAGGAATTTTTATTATTCGTTTTTATTAATATTGCTTCCTATTTGAACGATTTCAGCGATCCCAAATGCTTGAAAATGCTTATTTTAGCAAAACAGCGTTTTGAGCTTTTAATCTGCGTTTTAACGCGTAAAACAGCATAAAACCACGAAATTTTTATTATTCGTTTTTTTATTAATATTGCGTCTATTTGAACGATTTCAACGATCTCAAATGCTTTGAAAATGCTTATTTTAGCAAATCAGCACGTTTGAGCTTTAATCGCGATTTTTAACGCGTAAAACAGCATAAAATGACAGGTACATTATTCGTTTTTTATTAATATTGCTTCTATTTAAACGATTTCAACGATCTAAAATGCTTGAAAGTACTTATTTAGCAAAACAGCACGTTTGAGCTTTTAATCTGCGTTTTAACGTGAAACAGCTTATAAAACGACGAATTTTTATTATTCGTTTTTTTTTATTAATATTGCGCTTCTATTTAGTGAATGATTTCAACGATCACAAATGCTTGAAAATGCTTATTTTAGCAGCAAAACAGCGCGATTTTGAAGGCTTTTATTCTACGTTTTCACGCGTAAAACCGCATAAAAACGACGAAATTTTTATTATTCGTTTTTATTAATGTGCGTCTATTTGAACGATTTCCAACGTCTAAAAATGCTTAGAAAATGCTTATTTTAGCAAAGGCAGCACGTTTGAGCTTTAATCAACGTTTTAACGCGTAAAACGCTTATAAGAAAACGACAGAATTTTTATTATTCGTTTTTTATTGACGTGATAACACACGTCTTTAAAAATCGTTTATTGGTGACTGTTCAGAAACTGTGTCACGAGGCGGGGTCACGATCGCAGGTATACCTCTCGTTATAACGAGAGAGACGGACCGATCTCCGTACCATCTCGAGCGCTGCCAGTCATTCCGACCCCCTCTCGTTATAACCAGAGGAGACGGACCGATCTCCCGTCTCATCTCGAGCGCTGCGCCAGTCATTCCGTGCCAGTCGCGCGTTCCGAGGTAAGGTTGACCGATCTTCCGTCTCTCTCACTCTAACCCGGCATACAAAAGCGAATGGAGATTTTCTCGTGCGGTTTAAGTTTTTCGTTGAATGTTTTATCGACCGATAAAAAGTTTTGTAGTGTGCGGGGGCCTAACGAGTAAAACAAAATGTGGGGTGCAAGAGTGAGTGTTACAGCAATTTGCGGCAAACAAAACTTATATCACCAATAAGACGTTATCACGTAAACATCTCGATCGTAAACCACCAGCACACAAACAGCCGATTTTTTTATTGCGTCTGTTGAACGATTTCAACGATGCAAAATGCTTGAAAATGCTTATTTTAGCAAAACAAGCACGTTTTGAGCTTTAATCTGCGTTTTAACGCGGCCGGGCTGGCGTAAAGCGACGAATTTACTTTACATTATTGGACATTAATATTGCTTCTATTTGAACGATTTCAATGATCTAAAATGCTTGAAACTTTATTTTTAGCAAAACAGCACGTTTTGAGCTTTTGTCACGTTTTAACGCGTAAAACCTTATAAAACGACGAAATTTTTTATTATTCGTTTTATTTAGTATTTAGCCTATATTTGAGATGATTTCAACGATCTAAAATGCTTGAAAATGCTTTATTTTAGCAAAAACAGCACGTTTTTTGGCAGGCTGTAATCTGCGTTTTAACGCGTAAAACAGCATAAAACGACGAATTTTTATTATTCGTTTTATTAATATTTAACGTCTATTTGAACGATTTCCAACGATCTAAAATGCTTGAAAATGCTTATTTTAGCAAAACAGCACGTTTTGATGCTTTTAATCCAACGTTTTAACGCGCAAAACAACATAAAACGACGAAATTTTTATTATTCGTTTTTATTTAATGTGCGTCTATTTAGACGATTTCAACGGTGATCTAAAATGTAGCGAAAATGCTTATTTTAGCAAAACAGCGTTTGAGCTTTAATCTGCGTTTAACGCGTAAAGGCAACATAAAACGACGGGTACGTTTGGACGTTGTGTTTTGGCTGCCATTTTGAGGGTTTGCGGCGTTCGGTGGCGTGGCGTACAGCAAAACAGCGTTTTGGGCACAATCTGCGTTTTAGCGCGTAAAACAACATAAAACGGCAATTTTTATTATTCGTTTTTATTTTTATTGCGTCTATTTGAACGATTTCAACGATCTAAAATGCTTGAAAATGCTTATTTTAGCAAAACAGCACGTTTGGAAGAGCTTTATTCTGCGTTTTAACGCGTAAAACAGCATAAAAACGACAGAATTTTTATTATTTAGGTTTTTTTAAACGTTATTTAACGTTTAACGCTAAAAGCTTAAAAGCATTTTTTAAAAAACCCTTTTTTTAATCTTTTTTTTAACTAAAAAAAAAAAAATGCTTTTTTTTTTTTTTTTTTTAAAAGCTTTTTTAAGTTTAACGCTAAAAAAATTAAAACATTTTAAAAAACCCTTTTTTTAATTGCGTTTTAACCCAAAACAACATAAAAGGAAAATTTTTTTTTTGAAAATTTTTTGGGTTTATTTGCGTTTTTAAAAAAACCTTTAAAAGCTTTTTTAAAAAATTTTATTTTTTTGGTTTTTGCGCAAAAAAAAAAAAAAAATTTTTAAAAATTTTTTTTTTTTTATTTGGTTTAACGCTAAAAGCTTAAAAAAAATTTTTTGCCAAAAAACCCTTTTTTTATTTTTCGAAAAGCATAAAAAGACAAAAATTTTTTTTTTTTTTTTTAAAATTTTTCATTTAACGGTTTAAAAAAATTTAAAATTTTTTTTTGAAAAAAAATTTGGGGTTTATTTGCGTTTTAAGCGAAAAAAAAAAAAGAAATTTTTTTTTTTTTTTTTTTTTTTTGAAAGGGCCCAAAAGCTTAAAAGTTTTTTTTGAAAAAATTTCGGCAAATTTCGTTTTAACGCTAAAAAAAAAAGCATTTTAAGGGTTTTTTGGGGGTTTATTTGCGTTTAAGCTAAAAGCTAAAATTTATTTTTAAAAAAAACCCTTTTTTTCGCGTTTTTAAAAGTAAAAAAAAAAAAACGGAAATTTTTTTTTTTCGTTTTTTTTAACTTTTTTTGAAGTTTCCGGGGCAAAATCTTGAAAATCTTATTTTAGGACGTTTTTAGCTTTAATCAGCGTTTTAAAAACGTAAAACACATAAAACACGAAATTTTTTTTATTCTTTTTATTAATTCGTCTTTTGAACGATTTCAACGATCAAAATGCGAAAATCTTATTTTGAAAACAGCACGTTTTAGCTTTAATCTGCGTTTTAACGCGTAAAAAAAACATAAAAACGACAATTTTTATTATTCGTTTTTTATTAAATTCTTTTATTTGAACGGGTTTTCCCAAAAACTTAAAATGCTTTTTTAAAAAAGA
>NW_027049175.1:0-6130 GCF_025399875.1 Dalotia coriaria
ACGATTCGGGGGCTTTGTCATAAAAGTAAAAAAAAGCCTCATTACAGCATAGCAGATTCCGCATAGATCGTACTCAACAGCCAACTAAGGTCTAAATCCAAGGAACCGGGTATGTGTTGGTATCATCGGAAGTTTGGAATTAATTCTACGATATGCATAACATCCTGCACCTTCGGGCAATCGTTAGATTAGGCAAACAGCGACCACAGCCTACAATTTTCTCGCCGCATATTTCTGCTAGACCGTAACTCCGGTAGAAATGTTTTGGTAGATACCGGAGCAGATATTAGCATATGGCCTAACAGGTTCGTGGAAGTGCCTCTCACAAAGACCGACAACGACCTTTTTGCTGCTAATTTGGAACAGAAACAATGTCATTAAATTTCGGACTACCTCGCAAGTTCTGTTGGTGTTTCATTGTGGCGGATATCACATATCCTATCTTAGGAATAGATTTTTAAAACATTTCAATCTCATCTTGGACATTAAACAAAAATGCGTGAAAGACTCATCAACAATTTTTGTGTCAAACGGACGCGTAGCTCAGTGCAATACCCCATCAGTTAAATTTGTGACCTCAGTTGAAAATGTACCATATGCTACTCTGCTAATTAAATACCCACAGTTGATGCAACCTGATGGTAGCCAGTGTGAGGTAAAACACAACCCCCAGCACCACATTAAAACGCAGCCAGAACCTCAAGTGGCACATAAACCTCGGCGACCTGCACCATACCGGTTAGCCGCAGCCAGGGCTGAATTTGACGCCATGGTGAAACTTAGCATCGCACGATCATCCAACAGCAGTTGGGCAGCTCCACTTCATCTAGTGCCCAAGACCGAAAGTCATGGAGGCCGTGTGGTGATTATCGTGGTCTCAACTCAACACGCACCGAACCGGACTCTTATCCCGTACGCCATCTGCAAGATTATTCGCACGCGCCGGCAGGAAAATCTTTTTCTTTACGATAGATTTGGTACGTGCGTTCAATAAAATCTCAGTTGCTTAAGAAGACATCCACAAAACAGAAATAATTTTGGCTTATACGAATTCGCATATATGACATTCGGTTTTACGTAACGCTGCACAAACGTTCAACGATTCATGGATGAGGTACTCCGGGGTTGGATTTTTGCTTTGTCTACATTGATGATATTCTTGTTGCATCAGAGAATAAAGAACAACATCGGACACACTTCGAGATACTTTTCAAACGTTTATTCGACTATAGTATTGTAATAAACAAGCTGAGGTAGTATTTCTTGGTTACCAAGTCACCAAGGATGGAACAATGCCATTACCTGAGAAATAACTGCAATAACAGAATTCACCTGGCCGACCAACCCGAAAGGATTTCGACGCTTCTTGGGTATGCTAAATTTCTATCGCTGATTTATGAAAAATGCCGCAACTGATTAAACCCAATTGAATGATCTACTTCGAGGAAACATCAAGAGAGTGCACCTATAGAATGCACACCGAAAGCAATTTCAGCCTTCGACACATGCAAAGAGATGCTCGCAAGTGCAACTTTGCTAGTGCACCCATGCTGTTCAGCCCCATTATCCCTGACCTGCAATGCTTCCGATATTGCTGTTGGCGCAATACTCAACAACAAGTTGATGGAGAATGGCAACCATTAGCTTTCTTTTCAAATAAATTAAGCAGAGCAAAACTAAAGTACAGTGCATATCACCCGCAAGCAAACGGCATAGTCGAAAGAATGCACCGCCAACTGAAGACCGTTATCAGATGCCCAAACATCGACGTGGACAAAGATCATTCCAACCGACTGCTAGGACTTCGCAGCGCATTGAAAGAAGCCCTACTCACAACCAGCGCAGAATTAAGATCTGGGCAAACTCTTCGGCTCCCAATTGAATTCTTATGCCAATTTAGGGTCACAACCAACGAAGCAGAATTTGTAAAGGTATTACGAGATCACATGGCTAGTCTGCGTGCAACAAACCCGAAACACCATGGAAAGCGCGTTTTGTACAAAGAAACTGCCAGAAGCAAATTCTTCAACCTGCCTATGATGGTCCCTACCAAGTAATTGCAAAAGCGATAAAATTATCTTCTTCTTCTTCTTCTGTCTTCTTAATAGGCATGTCTGCCTGTTCTCTTAAGTCTCTCAGTGTTCTCCTGGGATTTTGACGTCATGCTGTCGGACCATCTCTTAGGTGGACGGCCGAGCGGTCTTGTCTTCATAGGTTTTGCGGTCATGGCCCAATGTGTTATGCTGTGTTGTCATGCGTTCCACGTGATCCCTCCATTGTCGGCGTCTAAATAAAATTATAAATTGAAATCAATTGCCGTTATGTCAATATCAGTTCCGACCGTGTAAGTCGGCCTATATTTGCAATCATGACCCCATCGAATATCAAAGGAACTAACTATAATCACGTTTCCCAAAAGAGCTCACTTAAAAGTCAGGATGATGACAATAAGTACTATCAATCGTACTAACCAATCATCGAAAACTTCCGCAAATACTACAACCAGATCAGACCTCCGAGTTCGGCTTCCTGATTATTTCATTGCCGGTATCTAATAATAATCGTGTTACACACTCGAAGGGAGGTTATGTAGCAATACGTACACTCTTCTCCAATTCTTCTCTTTAAACTCTATTCATTTTATATTTATTGCTACATTTCTTTTGTGTCTGTCATATTACTTTTATGTGTTTACTATCGGAAAGACCAAATGCTTAAATAATAAATGTATGCATTGGCGCAGCAGTTTCTTGACTCCGACTTAATCCGTATTTTCCAAACTTAGACCTTGCCAGGTATCCACTAACCTTCTGGTTCGTTTTTCATCCTTATAAACCAATTAAATCTCAACCAATCCTGTCCAAGTAAACCATGTCATATGACCGATTTTCTTTCCTTAAATACCGCAACTTTGAAATCTAAGAATAGTTCCTACTTATCTTTTCATAACTCGTCACGCTGCCGGTGAATTTATTTATTAAATTATTTGTGTCTAGTGTTTCTTTGACTTAACATTGCTACCATGATTCGCGCACCAAAAGAACATTAAAGTATTCTTAAATTCTACGTCTTATCCGTATGACAATATAAATTTAAACTAATAATAATAATTACATTACGGCATACAATCAATTCATTAATTTTCAATCTAGTTACTATGGTTCGGAATATTAAACATCAACGCCTGATTTATCATATATTGATTTTAAAACTCATACGTTTAATGTTTTCTATGTAACAAAGCAAAATGAAGCGTCAAATCTTCAACGATTGATTTGCGCATAGAAATAATATCAACTCAAATATTCCCAGCAAACATAAAAGCTTATTGCCTCATTCTGCTCGATTCCGTTGTTGAGTACACACCAATAACGGGTATGGTTTATAAATTAATTTAAGTGTTATGCTAAAAATGCTTCAAAAGTGGCGAAAAGAATCGCGTCAGTTTTCCGCGTGTGTGAATAAACCGCAAGGTATTTTATATATTGATATGCAAGGTTTTAACACACCATCATTCACACTAAAAATATCGTTTACCTATGATGGAATCAACATCTACAACTATTTAATTTTACATAAAGCAAATTATACTCTTTAGATGGAAGAATTAAACATACAATTCGTTGGACTGAAAACAATTATTATATTAGCATATCCTACAACAACGGAGATATTAAATATGACGATTACCCAAACATATTTGAATTGTATGAAACTAATTTAGTTGTAGTAAGAGGAACACAAAAAATGATTTTTTAAAACATATTATAAAAATATTATTAATATCGAATTTAATGTAAACTGTGTTAAGTTTGAAAAGCAATTAAACACTACTTGCTTTTTCATAATAAACTTAAAATTTCATATGTAATGTGCTCTAAACAAAATGTAACAATGATATATAATTATATTCAGAAAATAAACACTTGTTTAATTTTAATTTCTGATTGTATAATTTATTACTAAATCCTGATTAATAATTTAGTATTTAGCATCATGTTGTTGGAACAGTGTTGGAGCTCCAAAGCACAATTCATTGAAGGTTGTCCATTTTGTGATGAAATATTCGATAAAACGTTAACTAAATCTAAGATATCAATTAAAACGCATTTACTTGCTTTAATTAAATAAATTATTATTGCTCAAAATGTAAAGCCTACTTGGAACGTACGATAATTAAACCCGTATTGTCTATAATGTTGTTGCTTATTTATTTAATTCCACTCTAAACACTCCCCACCAGTATGACCACCATTACACTCTTATCAATACGTATATAATTGAAACTTTTGCCACAATAGACATTTTAACTCGACATAAGAGAAGTAGTAATAGCAAAATTATATGCAATATTTACAATAAGCAATTTTCGCGTATTGATAATTTAAAACGACATATTAAATTATATTCTTCGTATATAAAGCAATTGGCTACGCTGCTACGTCAAAAGAACATTAAACACAATAACCACAACAACAACGATAAGGAAGAAAGCAAGATGTCACAGCATAGATTACCTAAGAAAAAATGGTTGTTTGTAAAGTAGGTTTACGATCAGATGTTTACGTGATAACGTCTTATTGGTGATATAAGTTTTGTTTGTTGCAATTGTTGTAACACTTCCTTGCACTTCACATTTTGTTTTACTGTTAAACATTCAACGAAAACTTAACCGCACGAAAATCTCCATTCGTTTGTATGCCGCTAGAGTGAGAGAAAATCGGTCAACTCACTCGAACGCTATGACTTACGGAATGACTGGCAGCGCTCGAGATGAGACGGAGATCGGTCCGTCTCTCTCTCATTTTAACGAGAGGGTGAGCCTCGTGACACAAGTTTCTGAACATGTCACCCGACTAAAACGATTTTAAAGACGTTATCACGTCAAAATCCGACTACTGTGTGAAAGTGATATTGAGTGTAATGTGTGTAAACTAACTTTTAAATCACATATCAAAACTAAAAGCGGTTCAGGAACCATATACTAGTTAACCGACAAACGTTGTTTTGTCATATAAATTATTTCTAGTTTCTAAAAATTCTAGTGTAGACAAAAGTAACTTACTTATTGTAAGTATGTCAGTATGTAAAAATTGATTAACTGAACTACTCGTGCTAAATACACTTAAAATTAATAATTTTATTATTATGAATAAAATAGTATGAATTAATAGTTAATATGAGAGTTACACTGAGATAGCAATATGATAATTGTAAACGTAACTACTACACTTTATACATATACCATAATGATGACCGAAAATTGTGTAGGGGTGGAAGAAGTCTTATTGTGTGAGTGAAACAGGAGACCCGTTTCAGTCTCATTCCTTCGAGGAGGATGAAACTTTTAAGGTTATGTAATGTATGTAAACGTTACTACAACACTTGATACACAAACCATAACCTTTGAAAACTGTGTAGGGAGTAAGAGAAGTCTTATTGTGTGAGTGAAACAGAAGCCCGGGCCCTTCAGCCTCATTCCTTCGAGCGGTATGAAAAATGAATAAATTACTAAAATGGCTATAAAAAATAGGGGTTGGTGATAAAAACTAAAAATTTAGGGATTGTTGGTATTATGGATATAGGTAACGGTGTTTTATTTAATAATTAAAGTTTAATTTTGGAAGATTGCCGTTTATTCGAAATTGGAGTTTTCGGAAGTATGTCTTAGCCATGTCAAGGATCGAAACGAACTAACTGCTTACAACTATATTACTCTGGTTGTCGTCTAAACATCTTGTAATATTTGGTTTTAATGTAAACTGTGTTAAGTTTGAAAAGCAATTAAATACTACTTGCTTTTTCATAATCTTAATATATATAAATCTCGTGTCACAATGTTTGTCCTCAATGGACTCCTAAACCACTTAACCGATTATTATAAAATTCGCACACCATGTGCAGTTCGATCCCAAATTGAGAGATAGGATAGTTTAAATCTCAAATTATAGTCACAATTTTAATTTATTGCTAATTATTTGTTTGTTATTACGTCTCCTCTTTGTGCGATGCTTCGTAGCATAGACGTGTGTATGTGTGTGTACGTGTGGGTTGAAGTTGACCGGTTGATGTTTTGTTTGGAGAAGGAAATCGCTTTCTCCTTTTTAATCTTTTCCTTTTTGTATGTCTT
>NW_027049176.1:0-6117 GCF_025399875.1 Dalotia coriaria
TTTTCCCCAAACATTTTGGTTTTTTTTCTGCGTTTTAAAAAAAAACATAAAACGACGAATTTTTTATTATTCGTTTTTATTAATATTGCGTCTATTTGAACGATTTCAACGATCTAAAATGCTTGAAAATGCTTTATTTTAGCAAAACAGCCGTTTTGAGTTTAATCTCGTTTTAACGCGTAAAACAGCATAAAACGAGAATTTTTATTATTCGTTTTTATTAATATTGCTTCTATTTAAAACGATTTCAACGATCTAAAATGCTTGAAAATGCTTATTTTAACAAAACAGCACGTTTTGAGCTTTAATCAGCGTTTTAACGCGTAAAACAGCATAAAAACGATGAAATTTTTTATTATTCGTTTTATTAATATTGCGTCTATTTGAACGATTTCAACGATCTAAAATGCTTGAAAATGCTTATTTTGTACGTAAAAAAGCACGTTTTGAGCTTTAATCTGCGTTTAACGCGTAAAACAGCATAAAAAACGACGAATTTTTATTATTCGTTTTTATTAATTTGCTTCTATTTGAACGATTTCAACGATCGTAAATTGCTTGAAAATGCTTATTTTAGCAAAATCGTACGTTTTGAGCTTTAATCGCTTTTAACGCGTAAAGCGCTAAAAACGACGAAATTTTTATTATTCGTTTTTATTAATATTGCGTCTATTTGAACAATTTCTACGATCTAAAATGCTTGAAAATGCTTATTTTAGCAAAACAGCACGTTTTGAGTTTTAATCTGCGTTTTAACGCGTAAAACAGCATAAAACGACGAATTTTTTATTATTTCGTTTTTATTAATATTGCTTCTATTTGAACGATTTCAACGATCTAAAATGCTTGAAAATGCTTATTTTAGCAAAACAGCACGTTTTGAGCTTTAATCTGCGTTTTAACGCGTAAAACAGCATAAAACGACAAATTTTTTATAATTCGTTTTTATTAATATTGCTTTTATTTGAACGATTTCAACGATCTAAAAATGCTGAAAATGCTTATTTTAGCAAAAACAGCACGTTTTGAGCATTAATCTGCGTTTTAACGCGTAAAACAGCATAAAACGACGAAATTTTTATTATTCGTTTTTTATTAATATTGCGTCTACTTGAACGATTTCAACGATCTAAAATGCTTGAGAATGCTTATTTTAGCAAAACAGCACGTTTGAGCTTTTAATCAGCGTTTTAACGCGTAAAAGCATAAAAACGACGAAATTTTTATTATCGTTTTTATATATTGCGTCTATTTGAACGATTTCAACGATCTAAGATGCTTTGAAAATGCTTTATTTTAAAGCAAAACAGCACGTTTTGAGTTTAATCTGCGTTTTAACGCGTAAAACAGCATAAAACGACGAAATTTTTATTATTCGTTTTTATTAATATTGCGTCTATTTGAACGATTTCAACGATCTAAAATGCTTGAAAATGCTTATTTTAGCAAAACAGCACGTTTTGAGCTTTAATCATCGTTTTAACGCGTAAAACAGCATAAAAACGACGAAATTTTTATTATTCGTTTTTATTAATATTGCGTCTATTTGAACGATTTCAACGATCTAAAATGCTTGAAAATGCTTATTTTAGCAAAAACAACACGTTTTGAGCTTTTATTCTGCGTTTTAACGCGTAAAACGCTTTATATAAAACGACGAAATTTTTATTATTCGTTTTTATTTTTTATTGCGTCTATTTGAACGATTTCAACGATCTAAAATGCTTGAAAATGCTTATTTAGCAAAACAGCGTTTTGAGCTTTAATCTGCGTTTTAACGCGTAAAGAGCAAGCATAAAACGACGAATTTTTATTATTCGTTTTATTAATATTGCTTTTATTTGATCGATTTCAACGATCCTAAAATGCTTGAAAATGCTTATTTTAGCAAAAACAGCACGTTTTGAGCTTTAATCTGCATTTTAACGCGTAAACAACATAAAAACGACGAAATTTTTATTATTCGTTTTTATTAATAATATTCTGCGTCTATTTGAACGATTTCAACGATCTAAATACTTGAAAAATGCTTATTTTAGCAAAACAGCTACGTTTGAGCTTTAATCTGCGTTTTTAACGCGTAAAACAGCATAAAAACGACGAATTTTTATTATTCGTTTTTTATTAATATTGCTTCTATTTGAACGATTTCAACGATCTAAAATGCTTGAATATGCTTATTTTAGCAAAACAGCACGTTTTTAGCTTTAATCTGCGTTTTAACGCGTAAAACAGCATAAAACGACGAGGGGTACATTATTCGTTTTTTATTAATATTGCGTATATTTGAACGATTTCAACGATCTAAAATGCTTGAAAATGCTTATTTTAGCAAAACAGCAAGTTTTTGAGAGAGCTTTATTCTGCGTTTTAACGCGTAAAACGCTTATAAAACGACGAAATTTTATTATTTGTTTTTATTTTTTATTGCGTCTATTTTGAACGATTTCAACGATCTAAATTGCTTGAAAAATGCTTATTTTAGCAAAACAGCACGTTTGAGCTTTAATCTGCGTTTTAACGCGTAAAACAGCATAAAAACGACGAATTACATTATTCGTTTTTTTATTAATATTGCTTTTATTTGAACAGTTTAAACGATCTAAAATGCTTGAAAATGCTTATTTTAGCAAAACAGCACGTTTTGAACTTTTAATCTGCGTTTTTTAACGCGTAAAACAGCATAAAAACGACGAAATTTTTATTATTCGTTTTTTATTAATATTGCGTCTATTTGAACGAATTTCAACGATCTAAAATGCTTAGCGAAAATGCTTGACGCAGCAAAACAGCACGTTTTTGAGCTTTTAATCTGCGTTTTAACGTAAAACGAAACATAAAACGGCAATTTTTTATTATTCGTTTTATTAATATTGCTTTTATTTTGAACGATTTCAACGATCTAAAATGCTTGAAATGCTTATTTTACAGCAAAACAGCACGTTTTGAGCTTTTAATCTGCGTTTTAACGCGTAAAGCAGCTTTATAAAACGACGAATTTTTATTATTCGTTTTATTATATCGCTTCTATTTGAACGATTTCCAACGATCTGAAATGCTTGAAAATGCTTATTTTAGCAAAACAGCCGTTTTGGTTTTTTCCCGGGAAAAAAAAACATAAAAGATTTTTTTTTTTTTTTTATTAATATTGCCTTTTTTGAACGTTTCCGATCTGCGAAAATCTTATTTTTGCAAAACAGCAGTTTGGGTTTAATCTGCTTTTGCGAAAAAAAAACGACGAATTTTTATTATTCGTTTTTCTTAAATTCTTCTATTTAACGATTTCATTAAAATTAAAATGCTTATTTTTAAAAAAAGCACGTTTGAACCCTTTTTTTTTCCAAAAAAAATAAAACTTTTTTTTTTTTCTTTTTAAATTTTTTAACGATTAAATTTAAAAAAAAGCTTTTTTTAAAAAAAAAAAACCCGCGTTTTAAGCTAAAACGAAAAAATTTTTTTTTTTTTTTTTATTAAATTTTTATTTAAGTTTAAATAAAATCGAAAACATTTTAGCAAAAAAGCCCTTTTAGCTTTTTTCGCTTTAAAAGCGAAAAATAAAAAAAAAATTTTTATTTTTCGTTTTTAAATTTCCGTCATTTTCGAAAATTTAAAATTAAAAAACTTGAAAATGCATTTTTTTAAAAAACGGATTTTAATTCGTTTTTTTTTAAACGCTAAAAACATTTTTTTAAAATTATTTTTTAAATTCTTTATTTTTAAATTTAACGTTAAAATTTTTTTGCTTTTAGCAAAACAGCATTTTTTTTTCTTTTAAATTCGTTTTAATAAAAAAAAACGAAAATTTTTTAAATTTTTTTATTTATTTGAAAAGATTTTTAAAATGCAAAAATAGCAAAAAGCATTTTACTTTTATTTTCCCCTTTCGTAAAAAACTAAAAGGAAATTTTTTTACAAAATTTTTTTTTTTTTTTTTAACGGTTTAACGCTAAAAGCTTTAAAATTTTTTTTTTTAAAAAAGCCTTTTATTTTTAAATTTTTTTTAACTAAAAGCAAAAAAAACAAAATTTTTTTAACGTTTTTTTTTTTGGTTTTTTTAACCAAAAAAGCGAAAATTTATTTTTAAAAAACCGGGATTTTTTTTGGAAATTTTAAAAAAGACGTTTTTTTTATTTTTTTTTTTTTTTTAAAAAAAAAGGGTTAAATTGGTGTTATTTTGAAAACACATTTTAGTTTAACCCCTTTTAAAGCTAAAAAGCCAAAAAAAAATTTTTTTAACGTTTTATTAATTTGCTTTTATTTAACAATTTAACGACAAAAAATTTAAAAATTTTTTTAAAAAAGCCGTTTTAAATTTAACGGTTTTAAAAAAACAAATAAAAACGACGTTTTTTAACTTTTTTAAAATTTCGCTAACATTTAAAAACAAATTTAAAATTTTTTTTAAAAGCCTTTTTTACTTTAACGCTTTAAGCTAAAAAAAAACGACGTTTTTTTTATTCGTTTTTATTTAAAAGCATTTAACGACAAATTTTTAAAAAAATTTTAAAAATTTTTTTTTAAAAACCCTTTACTTTTTAATTTCTTTAAGCTAAAAACAAAACCAAAATTTTTTTTTTTTTTTTTTAAAAAGCTTTTAGAAATTTAAGTTAAAAATTTTAAAAAAAAATTTTAGCAAAAAATTGGTTTTTGGGGAATTTTTTTAAACCCTAAAACACAAAAATTTTTTATTAATTTTTTTTTTGCGATTTAACGATTAAAAATTAAAATGCTTATTTTTTAAAAAAACTTTTGAGGGTTTAATCTTTTTAACCCCAAAAAAAAAAAAAATTTTTTTTTTTTTTTTTTTTTTAATATTTTTTTTAAAAAGATTTAAGTTAAAATTTTAAATTATTTAGCAAAAAAATTTTTTTTGGTTTCCGAAAACCCGGAAAAATTTTTTTTTTTTTTTATTTCTTTTATTTAAAATTTCAAAGATCTAAAATCTTAAAAAATTTTTTTCCCGGGGCTTTTAGTTTAACGCGTTTTTTTCCTAAAAAACATAAAAAATTTTTATTTTTTTTTTTTTAAATTGCGTCTATTTAAGATTTAACAAAATTTTCTTAAAAAATTTTTTTTAAAACGCAGGGGTTTAAAACGTTTTTAATAAAACCATAAAAAGGGAAAATTTTTAACGTTTTTTTAATTTCTTATTTAACACAACGTTAAAAAAAAAATCTTTATTTTGCAAAACACAATTTTATTTTTTTTTTTTAAAAAAACCCAAAAAAGAAAATTATTATTTTTTTTTATTTTTTTTCGCTTTTAAAGGTTAACGTTAAAGCTTAAAACTTTTTTTAAAAAAGATTTTACTTTTTTTGGTTTTTTAACGGTAAAAAATTTTAAAAAAAATTTTTTGGAAAAAAAAACTTTAAACGTTTTAAACATAAAAGGGAAAATTTTTCCCCATTAGGGTTTTTTTTCTTTTTAAAACCAAAAAAAAAAAAACCCTTTTTTTTTTTTTTTTTAAAACGATTTAGTTTTAAAAATTGAAATTTATTTTAAAAAAATTTTACTTTAATTTCTTTTTTGTAAAAAGCAAAAACACAATTTTTTTATTCGTTTTTTTTTTAAAATTTTTTTTTGACAAGATTAAAAACTTAAAATGCTTTTTAAAAAAAACGTTTTACTGCTTTTTTAAAAAAGGGGGGTTTTAAAAAACCCTTTTTATTTTTTTTTTTAAAATTTTTTTTTTAAACGTTTTAACGATTAAAGCTTAAAAGCTTTTTTTTAAACTTTTAAAGCCTTTAAGCTAAAACGCTAAAAAAAATTTTTTTTTTCGTTTTTTTAAAAATTCTATTTGAACATTTAAACCCAAAAAAAAAAATTTTGAAAAAACCCGGGGTTTAGTTTTTAAACTGGTTTTAACGCGTAAAACCAAAACGACAATTTTTTTTTTTTTTTAAATTTTTATTTGAACGTTTTAACGACTAAAAATTTTTAAAAAGCTTATTTTAGCAAAACAGCGTTTTTGGGTTTATTCTGCGTTTTAAAAAAAATAAAAAAGGGGAAATTTTTTTTTATTTTTTTAAATTTTCTCCTTTTAAAGATTTTAAATTAAATGCTTAAAAAAATTTTTTTAAAAAAAAAAAAATTTAGCTTTAACCCCAACCTAAAAAA
>NW_027049177.1:0-6107 GCF_025399875.1 Dalotia coriaria
AAAAAATTTTATTAATCGTTTTTTTAATTTCGCGTAAACATTAACGACAAAATTTAAATTCTTATTTTTTTAAAAAAGCGCTTTTGAACAATTTCGTTTAATCTTTAAAACTAAAACACGCAATGTTTTTTTAATTTTTAACTTAAAAGATTTAAAAAGACAAAAATTTTTTTAAACTTTTTAAAAAAGCTTTTTTGAGTTTAACCCTTAAAATGCTTAAAACCTTTAGCAAAAACGACGTTTTGAGCTTTTTTTTTTAACGCGTAAAAACAGCATAACGACGAAATTTTATTATTCGTTTTTTATTTTATTGCGTCTATTTGAACGTTTCAACGATCTAAAATGCTTGAAAATGCTTATTTTAGCAAACAGCACGTTTTGAGCTTTAATTCTGCCTTTTAACGCGTAAAACAATAAAACGACGAATTTTTATTATTCGTTTTTATTAATATTGCTTTTATTTGAACGATTTAACGATCTAAAATGTTGAAAATGCATTTAGCAAAACAGCACGTTTTGACTTTATTCTGCGTTTTAACGCGTCAAAAGATCAAAACGTAAAATGCTTTATTATTCGTTTTTATTAATATTGGCTCTATTTGAACGGGTTTCAACGACTAAAATGCTTGAAAATAGCTTATTTTTAGCAAAACAGCACGTTTTGAGCTTTAATCTGCGTTTTAACGCGTAAACAGCATAAAAAATCTACGAAATTTTTATTACCTGTTTTTACATTATTGCGACTATTTGAACGATTTCAACGATATAAATGTTTGAAAATGCTTAGCGTAAATCAGCACGTTTTAAGCTTTAAATTCGCGCTTTAAACGCGTAAAACAGTACGTAAAAACGACGAATTCTGCTATTCTGTTTTTATTACTATTGCTTCGCATTGAATGATTTCAAACGATTCAAAATGCTGAAATGCTTATTTTGCAAACAGCACGTTTTGCTTTTAATCTGCGTTTGGTTAAGCGTAAAACAGCATAAAAAACGACGAAATTTTATTACTGCTTTTATTAATATTGCGACATTTGAAACGATTTCAACGATTGCCGCTGAAAATGCTTATTTTGTGCAAATCAGCACGTTTTGAGCTTTTAACGCGTTTTAACGCGTAAACAGCATAAAAAACGACGAATTTTATTATTCGTTTTTATTAATATTGCTTCGGCTTTGAATGATTTTCAACGATCTGCTGAAAATGCTTTACCAGCAAACAGCATTTTATTTAACGGCGTTTTTAACGCGTAAAATGCTAGCAAAAAACGACGAATTTTTATTATTCGTTTTACCAATATTGTTTCATTTAAACGATTACCGATCGCAAATGCTTGAAAATGTTATTTGTGCAAAAACAGCACGTTTTGAGTTTAATCTGCGTTTTAACGCGTAAAAGAGCATAAAAAACGAATAACTTTTTATTATTCGTTTTATTAATATTACGTTCTACGAAATACTGCAACGATTCAAAAATGCTTGAAAATGCTTTTATTTTTGTGCAAAACAGCATGTTTTGAGCCTTTATCTGCGCGTGAAAACAGCGCTAAAACACGAATTTTGCCATTCGTTTTTATTTACGCCCGGCCTGAACGACCAAACGATCTAAGTCGCTTGAAATGCTTATCGAAAGTAAAAACAGTACGTGCTGAGCTTTTATTCTGCGTTTAACGTAAAACAGCACAAAAACGACGAAATTTTATTATTCGCTTTTGCCATTGCGGCCTATTTTAACGATTTTAACGATCTAAAATGCCGAAAATGCTTATTTTAGCAAAACAGCACGTTTTGAGCTTTTAATCTGCGTTTAACGCGTAAAACAGCAGCAAAAGATGATTTTGCTATTCGTTTTTACAATATTGCTTCTATTTGAACGATTTCAACGATCTAAAATGCTTGAAAATGCTCATTTTGTGCAAAACAGCACGTTTTGAGTTTTAATCTGCGTTTTAACGCGTAAAACAGCATAAAAACGACGAAATTTTTATTATTCGTTTTTATTAATATTGCCACGAACGGGATTTCACGATCTAAAATGCCGGAAAATGCTTATTTTAGCAAAAACAGCATCGTTTTGATTTATTCTGCGTTTAACGGCAAAACAGCATAAAAAACGACGAAATTTTTATTATTCGTTTATTTTACGCCTATTTGAACGATTTCAACGATTCAAAATGCTTGAAAATGCTGCTGCAAAACATACGTTTTGAGCTTTAATCTGCGCGAACGCGTAAAACAGCATAAAAACGACGAAATTCTTTTTATTATTCCGTTTTTTATTAATATTGCGCCTATTTGAACGATTTCGTACCATCAAAATGCTTGAAAATGCTTATTTTGCAAAAACACGTTTTGCTTTTTTAATCTGCGTTTTAACGCGTAAAACAGCATAAAAACGACGAATTTTATTATTCGTTATTTATTAATATTGCGTCTATTTGAACGATTTCAACGATCTAAAATGCTTGAAAATGTTTTTATTTTAAAAACAGCATCGTTTTGAGCTTAATCTGCGTTTAACGCGTAAAACAGCATAAAAACGACGAATTTTTTTATTATTCGTTTTGCTTATTGCTTCGCTTGAACGATTTCAAACGATCTAAATGCTTGGAAATGCTTATTTTTAAAGCAGCCAGCACGCGTTGAGTTTTATTCTGCGTTTTAACGCAAAACAGCATAAAACGACGAAATTTTTATTATTCGTTTTTACTAATATTGCGTTCATTTTGAACGATTTCCAACGATCTAAAATGCTTGAAAATGCTTATATTAGCAAAACAGCACGTTTTGAGCTTTAATCTGCGTTTCAACGCGTAAAACAGCATAAATTCGGATGAATTTTTATTATTCGTTTTATTAATTACGGTTTCTATTTAAACGATTTAACGATCTAAATGCTTGAAAATGTTTATTTACAAACAGCACGTTTTGAGCTTTAATCTGCGCTTTGGCAACAGCATAAAAAAACGAAGAAAATTTTTATTATTCGTTTTTGCCAATATTGCTTCTATTTGAAACGATTTCAACGATCTAAAATGCTTGAAATGCCATTTTGAAGCAAAACAGCACGTTTTGAGCTTTAATCAGCGTTTTAACGTGTAAAAACAGCATAAAAAACGACAAATTTTTGCTTATTCCGTTTTATTAATATTGCGTCTATTTGAACGATTTCAACGATCTAAAATGCTTGAAAATGCTTTATTTTGCGCAAACAGCACGTTTTGAGCTTTAATCTGCGTTTTAACGGCGTAAAACAGCATAAAAAGACGATTTTTATTATTCGCTTTTTATTAATATTGCTTCTATTTGAACGATTTCAACGATCTAAAATGCTTGAAAATGCTCATTTTAGCAAAACAGCACGTTTTGAGCTTTAACTGCGTTTTAACGCGTAAACAGCATAAAAAAACGACGAAATTTCTTTTTATTATTCCGTTTTTATTAATATTGCGTCTATTTGAACGATTTCAACGATCTAAAATTTCATTGAAAATGCTTATTTTAGCAAAACAGCATGTTTTGAGCTTTATTCCAGTTTAACGCGTAAAACAGCATAAAACGACGAAATTTTTATTATTCGTTTTTTATTTTTTATTATGTCTAGTTTGAATGATTCACCGATCTAAAATGCTTGAAAATGCTTATTTTAGCAAAACAGCACGTTTTATTTTAATCTGCGCTTTAACGCGCAAAACAGCATAAAACGACGAAATTTTATTATTCGTTTTATTAATATTGCGTCTATTTTGAAACGATCAACGACTTCAAAATGCTTGAAAATGCTTATTTTAGCAAAACAGCATCGTTTTGAAAGCTTTATTCTGCGTTTTAACGCGTAAAACAGCATAAAACGACGAAATTTTATTATCTGTTTTATTTTGTATTGCGTCTATTTGAACGATTTCAACGATCTAAAATGCTTGTGCCGTTGGTTTTAGCAAAAACAGCACGTTTTGAGCTTTAACGTTTTAACTCGTAAAACAGCATAAAAACGACGAATTTTTTATTATTCGTTTTATTAATATTACGCATTTGAACGATTTCAACGATCTAAAATGCTTGAAAAATGCTTACTAGCAAAACAGCACGTTTTGAGTTTTAATCTGCGTTTTACGCGTAAACAGCATAAAACGACGAAATTTTTTTAGTTATTCGTTTTTATTTTTACAGGTTCATTTGAATGATTTCAACGATCTAAAATGCTTGAAAAATGCTTATTTTGAAGCAAAACAGCACGTTTTGAGCTTTAATCTGCCTTTTAACGTAAAACAGCATAAAATCTACGAATTTTTTTATTATCTGTTTTTATTAATATTGCTTCTATTTGAACGATTTCAACGATCTAAAATGCTTGAAAATGCTTTATTTAAGCAAAAACAGCGTTTTGTTTTCGGTTCTGCGTTTTAACGCGTAAACAGCATAAAAACGACGAAATTTCTTGCTATCTTGTTTTTTATTAATATTGCGTCTATTTGAACGATTTCAACGATCTTAAAATGCTTGAAAATGTTTTATTTTAGCAAAACAGCAAATGTTTTGGAGCTTTAATCTGCGTTTTACCCGCGTGAAAACAGCATAAAACGACGAAATTTTTATTATTCGTTTTATTACTATTGCGTCTATTTGAACGGTGATTTCCAACGATCTAAAATGTTTGAAAATGTTTATTTAGCAAACAGCACGTTTTGAGCTTAATCTGCGCTCGCACCGCGTAAACAGCATAAAACGACGAATTTTTGGCTTATTCGTTTTAATAATATTGTTTATTTGAACGATTTCAACGATCTAAAATGCCGAAAATGCTTTATTTTAGCAAAACAGTATCGTTTTGAGCTGAAAATCTGCGTCTTCTTTAATCGCGTAAACATAAAAACGACGAAATTTTATTATTCGTTTTTATTACTACTTGCGTCTATTTGAACGATTTCAATGATATAAAATGTTTGAAAACGCTTCTTTAGCAAAACAGCATCGTTTTGAGCTTTATTCCCTGCGTTTTAACGCGTAAAACAGCAGCAAAAAAAAACGACGTATATTTTTTATTATTCGTTTTATTTTTATTGCGTCTATTTGAACGATTTCAACGATCTAAAGCCGCTTGAAAATGCTTTATTTCCAGCAAAACAGCACGTTTTGAGTTTAATTCGCGTTTTAACGCGTAAAACAGCATAAAACGACGAATTTTTATTATTCGTTTTTATTAATATTGCTTCTATTTGAACACTAACGATCTAAAATGCTTGAAAATGTTTATTTTAGCAAAACAGCAATGTTTTGAGTTTTAATCTGCGTTTTAACGGCGTAAAACAGCATAAAAACGACGAATTTTATTATTCGTTTTTATTAATATTGCTTCTATTTGAATCGATTTTAACGATCTAAAATGCTTGAAAATGCTTATTTTAGCAAACAGCACATTTTGAGCTTTAATCTGCGTTTTAACGCGTAAAACATAAAAACGACGAATTTTTTATTATCTGCTTTTTATTAATATTGCTTTATTTAAACGATTTCAACGATCTAAAATGCTTGAAAATGCCATTGCAGCAATACAGCAATGTTTTGAGCTTTAATCTGCGTTTAACGCGTAAAAGAGCATAAAAACGAATGAATTTTTATTATTCGTTTTATTAATATTGCGCCCTATTTTGAATGATTTCAACGATCAAAATGCTTGAAAATGTTTTTATTTTAGCAAAACAGCATGTTTTGAGCTTTAACTGCGCGTTTTAACGCGTGTCGTTACAAAACGACGAATTTTTATTATTCGTTTTTGCCATTTATTGCTTTATTTGAACGATTTTAACGATCTAAAATGTTTGAAAATGCTTATTTTAGCAAACAGCACGTGCTGGAGTTTTATTCCGCGTTTAACGTGTAAAACAGCATATAAAAACGACGAAATTTTATACCGTTTTTATTAATATTGCGTCTATATTTAAACGATTTCTAACGATCTAAAATGCTTGAAAATGCTTATTTTAGCAAACAGCATCGTTTTGAGCTTTAATCTGCGTTTAACGCGTAAAACAGCATAAAGACGATTTTATTATTCGTTTTTATTACTACGTTTCTATTTGAACGATTTCAACGATCTAAAATGCTTG
>NW_027049178.1:0-6107 GCF_025399875.1 Dalotia coriaria
TTGAAAATTCTTATTTTTGCCCAAAAAAGCACGTTTTGAGCTTTAATCTCGATTTTAAAGCGTAAAACAACAAAAAACCAGGGGTTTTTTTTTATTCGTTTTATTTAAAATTCTTCTATTTAAACGATTTCAACGATCTAAAATTTGAAAATCTTATTTTAAAAACAGCATTTTTGAGCTTTAACCTGATTTTAACGCGTAAAACAACATAAAAAGACGAAATTTTTTTTATTCGTTTTTTTTTTTATTCGTCTATTTGATTTAAATTTCCCAAAGATCTAAAATGCTTGAAAAACTTATTTTAGCAAAAAAGCACGTTTTTAGCTTTAATCTGCGTTTTAACGCGTAAAACAACATAAAAAAGACAATTTTTATTATTCATTTTTTTTATTTTCTTCTTTTTTTGAACGATTTCAAAAGATCTAAAATGTTTAAGGGGAATGCTTATTTTAGCAAAACGGGACGTTTTTAGCTTTTTTTCTGCGTTTCCAAGCGTAAAAACATAAAACGACGGGAAAAATTTTTTATTCGTTTTTTTTTTATTTCGTCTATTTGAACGATTTCAACGATCTAAAAAACCCAGAAAATGCTTTTTTAGCAAAACAGCACGTTTTTAGCTTTTTAAACTGCGTTTTTAAAGGAAAACAACATAAAACGGCGAATTTTTTTTTCCCTTTTTTTTTTTAATATTCTTCTATTTGAACATTTTAACGATTTAAAATGCTTGAAAATGCTTATTTTAGCAAAACAGCCCTTTTGAGCCAAAACTGCGTTTTAACCCTAAAACAACATAAAACGGCGGTTTTTTTTTTTTCGTTTTTTTTTAATATTGCGTCTATTTGAACGTTTCCCCCGATCTAAAATGCTTTAAAATGCCCTTTTTTTAGCAAAAAAACGTTTGAGCTTTTTTTCTCGTTTTAACGCGTAAAAAAAACTTTAAAAAAAGAGAAATTTTTTATTGTTTTTTATTTTTTTTTGCGTCTATTTGGGAAAGATTTCAACGATCCCAAAATGCTTGAAAATGTTTTTAGCAAAACCCGCACGTTTTTTAGCTTTAAAACCCGCGTTTTTCCGTAAAACAACAAAAACGACGAATTTTTTTTTTATTCGTTTTTTTTTAATTTCTTCCCATTTGAAACGGTTTTTAAAGTCTTTCTTTTTCTTATTTTAGCGAAACAGCCGTTTTTGGGTTTTGGGTTTTTAAAGGGGGAAAAAAACATAAAAGGGCGAAATTTTTTTTTTGGGTTTTTTTTAAGGCGTCTTTTGAACATTTTAACGATCTAAAAAGCTTGAAAATGCTTATTTTTTGCAAAACCGGAGGGTTTATTCTGCGTTTTTTAAAGCGTAAAACAACATAAAAAAAGACAGGGAATTTTTAAATTTTTCGTTTTTATTAATATTCGTCTATTTGAACGATTTCAGCGGTCCCCAAAATGCTTGAGAATGCTTATTTTAGCAAAACAGCACGTTTTGAGCTTTATTCTGCGTTTAACGCGTAAAACAGCATAAAACGATGAATTTTTATTATTCGTTTTTTTTTATTAATATTGCTTCTATTTGAACTATTTCAACGATCTAAAATGCTTGAAAATGCTTATTTTAACTAAAACAGCACGTTTGAGCTTTAATCTGCTTTTAACGCGTAAAACAACATAAAAACGGCAATTTTTATTATTCGTTTTTATTAATATTGCGTGCGGGCGTTTCAGCGATCTAAAATGCTTGAAAATGCTTATTTAGCAAACAGCGTTTTGAGCTTTAATCTGCGTTTAACGCGTAAAACAGCATAAAACGACGAATTTTATTAATCGTTTTTATTAATATTGCTTCTATTTGAACGGTTCAACGATCCTAAAATGCTTCGTAGCTATTTTAGCAAAACAGCGCGTTTGAGCTTTATTCACCGTTTTAACGCGTAAACAGCATAAAAACATTGAAATTTTTATTATTCGTTTTTATTAATAATGCGTCTATTTGAACGATTTCAGCGATCAAATGCTTGAAAATGCTTATTTTAGCGAAACAGCACGTTTTGAGCTTTAATCAGCGTTTTAACGCGTAAAACAGCATAAAACGACAACATTTTTATTATTCGTTTTATTAATATTCGCGTCCTGTTGGGTTTGGTAGTATTTGAAAATGCTTATTTTGGCGACAGCACGTTTTTGAGCTTTAATCTGCGTTTTAATGCGTAAAACAGCATAAAAAGCGACGAATTTTTATTATTCGTTTTTTATTAATTTGCTGCCTGTTGAGACGTTTCCAGCGATCTAAAATGCTTGAAAATGATTATTTTGTAAAACGGCACGTTTTGGGCTTTAATCTGCGTTTTACGCGTAAAACAGCATAAAACGACGAATTTTTATTATTCGTTTTGTTAAATATTACGTCTATTTGAACGATTTCAACGATTTAAAATGCTTGAAAATGCTTATTTTGGCAAACAGCACGTTTTTGAGCTTTGTTCTGCGTTTTAACGCGTAAAACAGCATAAAACGACAGAAATTTTTATTATTCGTTTTTACTTCAATGTTGAATTCTATTTGAACGATTTCAGCGGTCGAAATGCTTGAAAGAAAATGCTTGTTTTGGCGAAACCGTACGATTTTTGGGGCTTTCGTCAGCGATTTTTAACGCGTAAAACATATAAAAACGGCAGAATTTTTTATTCGTTTTATTAATATTAACGTCTATTTGGTGATTTCCAGCGATCTAAAATGCTTGAAAATCTTATTTTAGCAAAACAGCACGTTTGAGCTTTAATCTGCTACTTTTAATGCGTAAAACAGCATAAAACGGCAATTTTTATTATTCGTTTTTTATTAATATTGCTTCTATTTGAACGATTTCAACGATCTAAAATGCTTGAAAATAGTTATTTTAGCAAAACAGCACGTTTGAGCTTTAATCTGCGTTTTAACGTAAAGCAGCTTTATAAAACGACGAAATTTTATTATTCGTTTTTATTAATATTGCGTCTATTTGAACGATTTCGAAAGCGATTTAAAATGCTTGAAAATGCTTATTTTAGCAAAACAGCACGTTTTGACTTTAATCTACTGCGTTTAACGCGTAAAACAGCATAAAACAGTAAATTTGTTATTATTCGTTTTTATTTTTATGCGTCTATTTGAACAATTTCAGCGAATCTAAAATGCTTAGAAAATGCTTTTAGCAAAACAGCGTTTTGAGCGTTAATCTGCGTTTTAACGCGTAAAACAGCGTATACAAAACGACGAATTTTTATTATTCGTTTTTATTAATATTGCTTCTATTTGAACGATTTCAACGATCTAAAATGCTTGAAAATGCTTATTTTTTAGCAAAACGGCGTTTTGAGCTTTATTCTGCGTTTAACGCGTAAAACAGCATAAAAACGACGAAATTTTATTATTCGTTTTTTATTAATATTGCTTCTATTTGAACGATTTCCAGCGATCTAAAATGGCGTACTTATTTTTAGCAAAACAGCACGTTTTGAGCTTTATTCTGCGTTTTAGCGCGTAAAACAGCATAAAAACGACGAAATTTTATTATTCGTTTTTTTATTAATATTGCGTCTATTTGAACGATTTCAACGATCACAAAATGCTTGAAAATACCTATTTTAGCGAGCGGCACATTTGAGCTTTTAATCTGCGTTTTAATGCGTAAAACAGCATAAAAACGACGAATTTTTATTATTCGTTTTTTTAGTAATATTGTGCTTCTATTTGAACGATTTCCAACAGTCTAAAATGCTTGAAAATGATTATTTTTCTTATAAAACAAGCACGTTTTGAGCTTTAATCTGCGTTTTTAACGCGTAAGCATCATAAAACGACGAATTTTTATTATTCGTTTTTTATTAATATTGCTTCTATTTGAACGATTTCCAGCGATCTAAAATGCTTGAAAATGCTTATTTATTTTAGCGAAAACAGCACGTTTTGAGCTTTATTCTGCGTTTTTAACGCGTAAAACAACATAAAACGACGAAATTTTTATTATTCGTTTTATTAATATTGCGTCTATTTGAACGATTTGCAACGATCTAAAATGGCAGAAAATGCTTATTTTAGCAAAACAGCACGTTTTGAGCTTTAATCTGCGTTTTAACGCGTAAAATTAACATAAAATGACGAATTTTTATTATTCGTTTTCTTATTAATATTGCTTCTATTTAAACGAGTTCAACGATCGTCTTGAAAATGCTTATTTTAGCAAACAGCATGTTTGAGCTTTAATCTACGTTTTAACGCGTAAAACAACTTATAAAACGATAGAGGTACATTATTCGTTTTTATTTTTTATTGCGTCTCTTTGAACGATTTCAACGATCTAAAATGCTTGAAAATGCCTTATTTTAGCAAAACAACACGTTTGAGCTTTAATCTGCGTTTTAACGCGTAAAACAGCACTTTTATAAAACGACGAATTTTTTATTATTGTTTTATTAAATATTGCTTCTATTTGAACGATTTCAACGATCTAAAATGCTTGAAAATGCTTATTTTAGCAAAACAGCACGTTTTGAGCGCATTACGCGTTTTAACGCGTAAACAACATAAAACGACAGAATTTTATTATTCGTTTTTTATTAATGTGCGTCTATTTGAACGATTTCAACGATCTAAAATGCTTGAAAATGCTTATTTTAGCAAAACAGCACGTTTTGAGCTTTAATCTGCCCTTTTAACGCGTAAAACAGCATAAAAACGACGAATTTTTATTATTCGTTTTTATTAATATTTCTTCTATTTGAACGATTTCACGATCTAAAATGCTTGAAAATGCTTATTTTAGCAAAACAGCACGTTTTGAGCTTTATCTGCGTTTTAACGCGTAAAACAGCAAAAAAAGACGAAATTTTTATTATTCGTTTTTATTAATATTGCGTCTATTTGAACGATTTCAACGATCTAAAATGCTTGAAAATGCTTATTTTAGCAAAACAGCACGTTTTGAGCTTTAATCTGCGTTTTGCGCGTAAAACAGCATAAAAACGACGAATTTTTTATTATTCGTTTTTATTAATATTGCTTCTATTGGAACGATTTCAACGATCTAAAATGCTTGAAAATGCTTATTTTAGCAAAACAGCACGTTTTGAGCTTTTAATCTGCGTTTTAACGCGTAAAACAACATAAAAAAGACGAATTTTTATTATTCGTTTTTATTAATATTGCGTCTATTGAACGATTTCAACGATCTAAAATGCTTGAAAATGCTTATTTTAGAAAACAGCACGTTTGAGCTTTAATCTGCGTTTTAACGCGTAAAACAGCATAAAACGACGAATTTTATTATTCGTTTTTTTTAATATTGCTTCTATTTGAACGATTTCAACGATCTAAAATGCTTGAAAATGCTTATTTTAGCAAAACAGCACGTTTTGAGCTTTTTTTCTGCGTTTAACGCGTAAAACAACATAAAAACGACGATTTAATTTTTTTAAAATTTTTCGTCTTTTGACGATTTCCTATCTAGAAATTTCAAATCTAAATTTTGAAAACACATTTTGAGCATTAATCAGCGTTTAACGCGTGCTAAAACAGCATAAAACGACAGAAATTTTTTATTCGTTTTTTTTTAATATTGCGTCTTTTGAACGATTTCAACGATCTAAAATGCTTGAGAATGCTTATTTTAGCAAAACAGCACGTTTTGAGCTTTAATTTTGCGTTTTAACGCGTAAAACAACATAAAACGATGAATTTTTATTATTCGTTTTTATTAATATTGCTTCTATTTGAACTATTTCAACGATCTAAAATGCTTGAAAATGCTTATTTTAGCAAAACAGCACGTTTTGAGCTTTTTATCTGCGTTTTAACGCGTAAAACAGCATAAAAACGACGAAATTTTTATTATTCGTTTTTATTTTGCGTCTATTTGAACGATTTCAACGATCTAAAATGCTTGAAAATGCTTATTTTAGCAAAACAGCACGTTTTGAGCTTTAATCTGCGTTTTAACGCGTAAAACAGCATAAAAACGACGATTTTTTTTATTTTTTTATTAATTTCTATTTGAACGATTTCAACGATCAAAAAGCTTTAAAATGCTTATTTTAGCAAAACAGCCGTTTTGGGGTTTTTAAAATCCGCGGGTTTTTTTTTTTTTAA
>NW_027049179.1:0-6106 GCF_025399875.1 Dalotia coriaria
CAAAACCCTAAAACGACGAATTTTTTTTTTTATTCATTTTTTTTTAATATTGCTTCTATTTGAACGATTTCAACGATCTAAAATGCTTGAAAATGCTTATTTTAGCAAAAACAACACGTTTTGAGCTTTAACTGCGTTTTAACGCGTAAAACAGCATAAAACGACGAATTTTTATTTTTCGTTTTTATTAATATTGCGTCTATTTGAACGATTTCAACGATCTAAAATGCTTGAAAATGCTTATTTTAGCAAAACAGCACGTTTTGAGCTTTAATTTTGCGTTTTAACGCGTAAAACAGCATAAAAAAGACGAATTTTTATTATTCGTTTTTTTTTAATATTGCTTCTATTTGAACGATTTCAACGATCTAAATGCTTGAAAATGCTTATTTTAGTAAAACAGCACGTTTTGAGCTTTATTCTGCGTTTTAACGCGTAAAACAGCATAAAGTCGACGAAATTTTTATTAATCGTTTTTATTTTATTGCGTCTATTTGAACGATTTCAACGATCTAAAAAAGCTTGAAAAAAGCTTTATTTTAGCAAAACAGCACGTTTTGAGCTTTAATCTGCGTTTTAACGCGTAAAACAGCATAAAAAAGACGAATTTTTTATTATTCGTTTTTATTAATATTGCTTCTATTTGAACGATTTCAACGATCTAAAATGCTTGAAAATGCTTTTTTAGCAAAACAGCACGATTTGAGCTTTTTAAACTGCGTTTTAACGCGTAAAAAAGCATAAAACGACGAAATTTTTTTTATTTTGTTTTTATTAATATTGCGTCTATTTGAACGATTTCAACGATCTAAATGCTTGAAAATGCTTATTTTAGCAAAACAGCACGTTTTGATTTTTTTCTGCGTTTTAACGCGTAAAACAGCATAAAAACGACGACATTTTATTATTCGTTTTTATTTTATTGCGTCTATTTGAACGATTTCAACGATCTAAAATGCTTGAAAATGCTTATTTTAGCAAAACAGCACGTTTTGAGCTTTAATCTGCGTTTTAACGCGTAAAACAGCATTAAAACGACGAAAATTTTTATTATTCGTTTTTATTAATATTGCGTCTATTTGAACGATTTCAACGATCTAAAATGCTTGAAAATGCTTATTTTAGCAAAACAGCACGTTTTGAGCTTTAGTCTGCGTTTTAACGCGTAAAACAGCATAAAACGACGAATTTTTATTATTCGTTTTTATTTTAAAATTGCTTCTATTTTTAACGATTTCAACGATCTAAAATGCTTGAAAATACTTATTTTAACAAAACAGCACGTTTTGAGTTTAATCAGCGTTTTAACCCGAAAAGTATAAAAACGACGAAATTTTTATTATTCGTTTTTAAATATTGCGTCTATTTGAACGATTTCAACGATCTAAAAGTAAAATGCTTATTTTAACAAAACGCACATTTTGGGTTTTAATCTGCGTTCTAACGCGTAAAACAGTCAAAAACGACGAATTTTTATTATTCGTTTTTATTAATATTGCTTCTATTTGAACGATTTCAACGCTAAAATGCTTGAAAATGCTTATTTTAGCAAAACAGCACGTTTTGAGCTTTAATTGCGTTTTAACGCGTAAAACAGCATAAAACGACGAATTTTAACGTTTTTATTAATATGCTTCTATTTGAACGATTTCAACGATCAAAATGGGGAAAATGCTTATATTTTAGCAAACAGCACGTTTTGAGCTTTAATCTGCGTTTAACGCGTAAAACAGCAAAACGACGTTTTTTATTATTCGTTTTTTTAATATTGCGTCTATTTGAACGCTTTCAACGATCTAAATGCTTGAAAATGCTTATTTTAGCAAAACAGACGTTTTGAGTTTAATCAGCGTTTTAACGCGTAAAAGCATAAAATCGACGAAATTTTTTATTCGTTTTTATTAATATTCGTCTATTTGAACGATTTCAACGATCTAAATGCTTTTTTGCAAAACAGCACGTTTTGAAGTTTTTTTCTGCGTTTTAACGCGAAAACAGCAAAAAGTCGACGAATTTTTATTAATCGTTTTTTATTTTATTGCGTCATTTGAAAACATTTCAACGATCTAAATTGCTTGAAAATGCTTATTTTGAAAACAGCACGTTTGAGCTTTAATCTGCGTTTTAACGCGTAAAACACATAAAACGACGAATTTTTATTCGTTTTTATTAATATTCTTTTATTTGAACGTTTCAACGATCAAAAACGCTTAAAATCTTATTTTGAAAACAGCACGATTTGAGCTTTAATCTGCGTTTTAACGCGTAAACAGCATAAAACGACGAAAATTTTATTATTCGTTTTTATTAATGGTCTATTTGAACGATTTCAACGATCTAAAATGCTTGAAAATGCTTATTTTGCAAAAGCGTTTTGAGCTTTATTCTGCGTTTAACGCGTAAACAGCATAAAACGACGAAATTTTATTATTCGTTTTTATTTTATTGCGTCTATTTGAACGATTTAAACGATCTAAAATGCTTGAAAATGCTTATTTTAGCAAAACAGCACGTTTTTAGTTTTAATCTGCGTTTTAACGCGTAAAACAGCATTAAAACGACGAATTTTTTTTATTCGTTTTTATTAATATTGCTTCTATTTGAACGATTTCAACGATCTAAAATGCTTGAAAATGCTTATTTTAGCAAAACAGCACGTTTTGAGCTTTAATCTGCGTTTTTAAAGCGTAAAACAGCATAAAACGACGAAAATTTTTTTTATTCGTTTTTATTAATATTGCGTCTATTTGAACGATTTCAACGATCAAAATGCTTGAAAATGCTTATTTTAGCAAACAGCCGTTTTGAGTTTAACTGCGTTTAACGCGTAAAACAGCATAAAAGACGAATTTTTATTATTGTTTTTATTAATATTGCTTCATTTGAACGTTTCAAAGATCTAAAATGCTTGAAAATGCTTATTTTAGCAAAACACGTTTTGAGCTTAATCAGCGTTTTAACCCAAAACATAAACACGAAATTTTATTATTCGTTTTTATTAATATTCGTCTATTTGAACATTTCAACGATCTAAAATGCTTGAAAATGCTTATTTTAACAAAACAGCACGTTTTGAGCTTTAATCTGCGTTTAAAGCTAAAACACATAAACGACGAATTTTTTTTATTCGTTTTTATTAATATTGCTTCTATTTAACGATTTCAACGATCTAAAATGCTTGAAAATGCTTATTTTGCAAAACAGCGTTTTGAGTTTTTTTCTCGTTTTTAAAGCGTAAAACCTAAAAACGTAAATTTTATTATTCTAAATTTTTTTTTTAAAAAAAAGGTTTTTGCTTTTAAAAACTTTTTTAAAAACAAAAACCCAAATTTTTTTTTTGGTTTTTTTTTTAAACCTTTTAAAAAATTTTTTTTTTTTTAAAAATTTTTTTTTTTTTAAAACCCCAAAAAAAAATTTTTTTAAAAAAAAAAAAATTTTTTTTTTTTTTTTTTTTAAAAAAAAAAAAAAAAAATTTTTTTTTTTTTTTTTTTTTTTTAAAAACCCCCTTTTTTTTTTTAAAAAAAAAAAAAAATTTTTTTTTTTTTTTTAAAAAAAAAAAATTTTTTTTTTAAAAAATTTTTTTTAATTTTTTTTAAAAAAATTTTGGGTTTTTTTTTTAAAAAAACCCCAAAAAAAAAAATTTTTTTTTTTAAAAAAAAAAAAATTTTTTTTTTTTAAAATTTTTAAAATTTTTTTAAAAAAAGGAAATTTTATTTTTTTGGGGAAAAAAAAAAAACGGTTTAAAAAAATTTTTTAAAAAAAATTTTTTATTTTTTTTTAAAATTTTTTTTAAAATTTTTTTTCCAAAAAATTTTTTTTTTCCTTTTTTTTAAATTTTTTTTAAATTTTTTAAAAATTTTTTTTTTTAAAAAAAATTTTTTTTTTTTTTTTTTGCGGAAAAAAGGTTTAAAAAAATTTTTAAAAAAATTTTTTTCAAAAAAGGGGTTTTTTTTTTTTTTTTAAAAAAAATTTTTTTTTTTTTTTTAAAAAATTTTTTGTTAAATTTTTTTTTTTTTGGGGGTTTTTTTTAAAACCAAAAAAGGGGGGTTTTAAAAAAAAAAGGTTTTTTTTTTTTTTTTAAAAATTTTTTTTTTTTTTAAAAAAGGGGGTTTTTTTTTTTTTTTTTAACAAAAAAAAAACCCCAAAAATTTTTTTGGGAAAAAGCTTAAAAGAAAATTTTTTTTTTTTTAAAAGGGTTTTTAAAAAAAAAAAAAATTTTTTTTTAAAAAAAAAAAAGGGGGGGGAAAAAAATTTTTTTTAAAAAAAAAAAGTTTTTAAATTTTTTTTTAAAATTTTTTTTAAAAAAACGTTTTAAATTTTTTTTTAAAAAAAAAAAATTTTTTTTTTTTTTTTTTTAAAAAAAAAGGGG
Source organism: Dalotia coriaria (assembly GCF_025399875.1). Lineage (NCBI taxonomy): Eukaryota > Metazoa > Arthropoda > Insecta > Coleoptera > Staphylinidae > Dalotia > Dalotia coriaria. Next base: position 4,370 of record NW_027049179.1, read on the forward strand.
GAAATTTTTTTTTTAAAAAATTTTTTCCCCTTTTTTTTTTTAAAAAAATTTTTTTTTTTAAAACCAAAAAAAAAGGTTTTTAATTTTTTAAAAAAAAAAGGGTTTTTTAAAATTTTTTTAAAAAAAATTTTTTAAATTTTTTTTTAAAAAAAAATTTTTTAAAAAAAATTTTTTAAAAAAAAAGGGAAAAAAAAAAATTTTTTTTTTTAAAAAAAAAAAATTTTTTTTCCTTTTTTTTAAAATTTTTTTTAAAAACAACCTTTTAAATTTAAAAGCTTTTTAAAAAAAAACAAAAAAAATTTTTTTTTTTTTTTAAAAAAGGGGTTAAAAAAATTTTTTTTTTCTTTTTTTTAAATTTTTTAAAAACCCCTTTTTTTTTTTTTTTAAAAACAAAAAAGGGTTTTTTTTTTTTAAAAATTTTAAAAAATTTTTTTTTTTTTTTTCTTTTTTAAAACAACCTTTTTGGGTTTAAATTTTCTTTTTTGCAAAAAACCCCAAAAAAAAATTTTTTTTTTTCCCTTTTTAAAAAAAAAGGGGGAAAAATTTTTTTTTTAAAATTTTTTTTTTGGAAAAAAATTTTTTGGGGAAAATTTTTTTTTCAAAAAAAAAAAATTTTTTTTTTTAAAAAAAAATTTAAAATTTTTTTTTTCTTTTTTTTTAAAAAACTTTTTTAAAAACCCCTTTTTTTTTTTTTTTAAAAAAAGGGGGGTTTTTTTTTTTTTTAAAAAAAAAAGGGGAAATTTTTTTTTTTTTAAAATTTTTTTTAATTTTTTGGAAAAAATTTAAAAAAAAATTTTTTTTAAAAAAAACCTTTGGGAATTTTTTTTTTTAAAAAAAAAAAAATTTTTTTTTTTTTTTTTTAAAATTTTTTTTTTTTTAAAAAAAAATTTTTTGGGGAAAATTTTTTTTAAAAAAAAAAGGGGTTTTTAAAATTTTTTAAAAAAAGGTTTTTCCAAAAAAATTTTTTTAAAAATTTTTTTTAAAAATTTGGTTTTTTTTTTTTTTAAAAAAAAAAAGGGGTTTTTTTTTTTTTTAAAAGGGTTTAAAAAAAAAATTTTTAAATTTTTTTTTTTTTTTTAAAAAAAAAAAATTTTTTTTTTTTTTTAAAAACAAAAAACCCCTTTTTTTTTCCCCCGGGGGAAAAAAAAGAAGAAATTTTTTTTTTTTTTAAAATTTTTTTTTTAAAAAATTTTCCCCCCTTTTTTTTTTAAAAAAAAAGGTTTTTTTTAATTTTTTTTTTAAATTTTCCTTTTAAAAAAATTTTTTTTAAAAACTTTTAAAAAATTTTTTTAAAAACCTTTAAATTTTTTTTAAAAAAAAAAAAAAAAACGGAAATTTTTTTCCTTTTTTTTTTTTCCAAATTTTAAAAAAATTTTTAAAAAATTTTTTTTTTTTTTTTAAAAAAAAAGGGGGGGGCCGGTTTTTTTAAAAAAAAAAAAATTTTTTTTTTTTTTTTTTAAAATTTTTTTTTAAAAAAAATTTTTTTTTAAAAAATTTTTTTAAAAAGGGGACCAAAAAAATTTTTTTTTTAAAAAAAAAAACGGAATTTTAATTTTCGTTTTTTTAAAAAAAAAGGGGGGTTTTTTTTTAAAAAAATTTTTTTTTTTTAAAAAAAAAATTTTTTTAAAAAATTTTTTTTAAAAAAAAAATTTTTTAAAAAATTTTTTTTTTTTTTAAAAAAAAAAAAATTTTTTTTTTTTTTTTAAACCAAAAACGTTTTTAAAAAAAAAATTTTTT
>NW_027049180.1:0-6106 GCF_025399875.1 Dalotia coriaria
CGTTTTTAACCCCGTAAAAAAAAGCCCTAAAACGACGAAATTTTTTTTTTATTGGTTTTTATTAATATTCGCCCCATTTGAACGTTTTCAACGATCTAAAAAAGCTTGAAAATGCTTATTTTAGCAAAACAGCAAGTTTTGAGCGTTAATCTGGGGGTTTTAACGCGTAAAACAAAACATAAAAACGACGAATTTTTTTTTATTCGTTTTTTTTTAATATTGCGTCTATTTGAACGATTTCAACGATTTAAAAAAGCTTGAAAAAAGCTTATTTTAGCAAAAAACAGCACGTTTTGATTTTTAAACTGCGTTTTAACGCGTAAAACAAAACATAAAAAAAGACAAAAATTTTTTTTATTCGTTTTTTTTTTTATTGGCCCCCTTTTTAAAAGATTTCAAAATCTAAAAAAGCTTGAAAAAGCTTTTTTTTTAGCAAAAAAAAGCAAAAGTTTTGAGCGTTAATCTGCGTTTTAAACGCGTAAAAAAAAGCATAAAAAAGACGAATTTTTTTTATTCGTTTTTTTTAATATTGCTTCTATTTGAACGATTTCAAAAGATCAAAAAAGCTTGAAAATGCTTGGTTTAAAAACAGCACGTTTTGAGCTTTAATTTTGCGTTTTAACCCCGCAAAACAGCATAAAAAAAAAGACAAAATTTTTTTATTTGTTTTTTTAATTTTTGCCTTTTATTTTTTAAAAGATCTAAAAAAGCTTGAAAAAGCCAAACCGCCGTTTTTAGCTTTAATCTGCGTTTTTAACCCCGTAAAACAGCATAAAAACGACGAATTTTTTTTTATTTTGTTTTTATTAATTTGCGTCTATTTGAACGGTTTTAACGATCTAAAATGCCTTTAAAAAAGCTTTTTTTTTTAGCAAAAAAAGCACGTTTTGAGTTTTAATCTGCGTTTTTAAAGCGTAAAAAAGCATAAAAAAAGACGAATTTTTTTTATTCGCTTTTTATTAATATTGCTTCTATTTTTTAAAATTTTACCCATCTAAAATGCTTTTAAAAAGATTAAAACAAAACAGCACGTTTTTTAGCTTTTTAAACTGCGTTTTAACGCAAAAACAGCATAAAAAAAGGGCGAAATTTTTATTATTCGTTTTTTTTAATATTGCGTCTATTTGAACGAAAAATTTCAACGATTTAAAAAAGCTTGAAAATGCTTATTTTGGGAAACAAAAAAAAAACGTTTTATTTTTAAACTGCGTTTTAACGCGTAAAAACTTTAAAAAAAGACGAAATTTTTATTATTCGTTTTTTTTTTATTGCGTCTATTTTTAACGATTTCAACGATCTAAAATGCTTGAAAATGCTTATTTTAAACAAAAAAAGCACCCTTTTGAGCGTTAATTCGTTTTAACGCGTAAAACAGCATAAAAAAAGACGAATTTTTTTTATTCGTTTTTTTTAATATTGCTTCTATTTGAAACCCCCTTTCCCAAATATCTAAAAATGTTGAAAATGCTTTATTTTAGCAAAAAAAGCACGTTTTGAGCTTTTTTTTCCCTTTCCCCCTAAAAAAACATAAAACGACGAATTTTTTTTTATTCTTTTTATTAATATTGCGTCTATTTGAACGATATCAACGCCCCCAAAAGCTTGAAAAATTTATTTTAAACAAAAAAGCAAGTTTTGAGCTTTAATCTGGGTTTTTAAAGCGTAAAAAAAGCATAAAAAAGACGAAATTTTTTATTCCGTTTTTTTTAATATTGCTTCTTTTGAACCCATTTCAACGATCTAAAAAAGCTTGAAAATGTTTTTTTTTTAAAAAAACAGCCCTTTTGAAAATTTTAATCTGCGTTTTAAAAAGCGTAAAAACAGCATAAAAACGACGAAATTTTTTTTTATTCCTTTTTTTTTAATAATTTCGTCTATTTGGGAAAGATTTCAACGATTAAAAATGTTTTAAAAAAGGGTTTTTTTTTAACAAAAAAAGCACGTTTTGAGTTTTAATCAGCGTTTTAACACGTAAAACAGCATAAAAAACGACGAATTTTTATTATTTGTTTTTATTAATATTGTTTATTTGGAACGTGATTTCAACGATCTAAAATGCTTGAAAATGCTTATTTTAGCAAAAACAGCACGTTTTGAGCTAATCTGCGTTTTCTTAACGCGTAAAACAGCATAAAAACGACGAAATTTTTTATTATTGGTTTTTATTAATATTCGTCTATTTGAACGATTTCAACGATCTAAAAATGCTTGAAAATGCTATTTTAGCAAAACAGCACGTTTTGAGCTTTAATCGTTTTAACGCGTAAACAGCATAAAAACGACGAAATTTTTATTATTTGTTTTTATTAATATTGCGTCTATTTGAACGATTTCAACGATCTAAAATGCTTGAAAATGCTTATTTTAGCAAAACAGCTCGTTTTGAGTTTAATCTGCGTTTTAATGCGTAAAACAGCATAAAAACGACGTGAATTTTATTATTCGTTTTTATTAATACTGCTTCTATTTGAACGATTTCAACGATCTAAAAATGCTTGAAAATGATTATTTTAGCGCAAAACAGCACGTTTGAGCCTTAATCTGCGTTTTAACGCGTAAAGCTGCATAAAACGACGAAATTTTTTATTATTCGTTTTTATTAATATTGCGTCTATTTGAACGATTTTAACGATTTAAAATGCTTGAAAATGCTTATTTTAGCAAAACAGCACGTTTTGAGCTAATCTGCGTTTAACGCGTAAACAGCATAAAAACGACGAAATTTTTATTATTCGTTTTTTATTTTATTGCGTCTATTTGAACGATTTCAACGATCTGCAACAAAGCTTGAAAATGCTTATTTTTAGCAAAACAGCACGTTTTGAGCTTTAATCTGCGTTTTAACGCGCTAAAACAGCATAAAAACGACGAATTTTATTATTTGTTTTATTAATATTGTTTCTATTTGAACGATTTCAACGATCTAAAATGCTTGAAATGCTATTTTAGCAAAACCGCACGTTTTGGAGCTTTAATCTGCGTTTCTTTAACGCGTAAAAACAGCATAAAACGACGAAATTTTTATTGGCTGGTTTTTCAATATTCGTCTATTTGGAATGATTTCAACGATCTAAAATGCTTGGAAAATGCTTATTTTGTGCTAAAACAGCACGTTTTGAGCGTTACCCGCGTTTTAACGCGTAAAAACAGCATAAAACGTGACGAAATTTTTTTGGCTATTCGTTTTTGCCAATATTGCGCCTATTTCTGAACGATTTCAACGATTTAAAAAATGCTTGGAAAATGCTTATTTTTAGCAAAAACAGCACGTTTTTGAGCTTAATTCGCGTTTTAACAAGTGTAAAACAGCATGTAAAAACGACGAAATTTTATTATTCGTTTATTTTTACTGATATATAACATGGCATTAATATTTTATATTATTTGGAACGTGATTTCAACGTGATCTAAAAATGCTTGAAAATGCTTATTTTACAAAAACAGCACGTTTTGAGCTTTAATCTGCGTTTTAACGCGTAAAACAGCATAAAAAACGAATTTTTATTATTCGCTTTTTATTAATATTGCGTCTATTTGAACGATTTCAACGATCTAAAAATGCTTGAAAATGCTTATTTTAGCAAAACAAAACGTTTTGAGTTTAATCTGCGTTTTAACGCGTAAAACAGCATAAAACGACGAATTTTTGATTATTCGTTTTTAAATTTAAAATTGTTTTTTGAACGATTTCAACGATCTTCTTGAAAATCTTTTTTTTAGCAAAACGGGGCCCTTTTGAGGGTTTATTCTGCGTTTTAAGCGTAAAACAGCATAAAACGACGAAAATTATTCGTTTTTTTTTTAATATTGCGTCTATTTGAAGGGTATTTCCCAAAAGCTTGAAAATCTTTTTAAACAAAACAGCACGTTTTTAGTTTAATTGCGTTTTTTAAAGCGTAAAACAACATAAAAAAGACGAATTTTTATTATTCCCTTTTTTTTAATATTGCTTCTATTTAAACATTTTAACGATCCCAAAATGCTTAAAAATGCTTATTTTAGCAAAACAGCACGTTTTTTAGCTTTAATCTGCGTTTTTTAAAGGGAAAACAGCATAAAAAAGACGAAATTTTTATTATTCGTTTTTTTTTTTTATTTCTTCTATTTGAACGATTTCAACGATTAAAATGCTTGAAAATGCTTATTTTTTGCAAAACAGCACGTTTTGAAAACTTTAATCTGCGTTTTTAAAGCGTAAAACAGCATAAAACGACGAAATTTTTTTTTATACGTTTTTTTTTTTTATTGGGGTCTATTTGAACGGTTTTAACGATCAAAATGCCCTTTAAAATGCTTTTTTTTTAAAACAAAAAAAGCACGTTTTGAGTTTTTTAAAACTGCGTTTTTAAAGCGTAAAACAACATAAAAACGACGAATTTTTTTTTATTCGTTTTTTTTTAAAAAAATTTCTTCTATTTGAACGATTTCAACGATCTTTTAAAAAGCTTGAAAATGCTTTTTTTTTTAGCAAAAAAAGCACCGTTTTTAGCTTTTTTTCTGCGTTTTAAAAGCGTAAAACAGCATAAAAACGACCCGAAATTTTTTTTTATTCGTTTTTTTTTAATATTGCTTCTATTTGAACGATTTCAACGATCTTAAAAAAGCCCGAAAATGCTTTTTTTTTAGCAAAAAAAGCACGTTTTGAGCTTTAATCTGCGTTTTAACCCCGTAAAAAAATAAAACGACGAATTTTTTTTTATTCCCTTTTTAAATTTAAAAATTTCGTCTATTTGAACGATTTCAAAAGTCTAAAATGGGGAAAATGCTTTTTTTAGCAAAAAAACACGTTTTTTACTTTAATCTGCGTTTTTAACCCCGTAAAACAACATAAAAACGACGGGTTTTGATTATTCCCTTTTTTTTTTAATAAATTGCTTCTATTTGAACGTTTTTGGGTCAAAATGCTTGAAAATCTTATTTTAGCAAAACAGCACGTTTTTAGCTTTAATCTGCGTTTTTAATGCGTAAAAACAACATAAAAAAGACGAATTTTTTTTTATTCGTTTTTTTTTAATTTTTGCTTCTATTTAAACGATTTCCCAAAGATCTAAAATGCTTGAAAATGATTATTTAACAAAAAAAGCACGTTTTTAGCTTTTTAAACTGCGTTTTAACGCGTAAAGGCATAAAAAAGACGAAATTTTTTTTTATTCGTTTTTTTTAATATTGCGTCTATTTGAACGATTTCAACGATTTAAAAAAGCGAAAATGCTTATTTTAAAACAAAACCAAAACACGTTTTGAGCTTTTAATCTGCGTTTTTTAAAGCGTAAAACAGCATAAAAAAAGACGAAATTTTTATTATTCGTTTTTTTTTTTTTTTGCCCTCTATTTGAACGATTTCAACGATCTAAAATGCTTGAAAAAGCTTATTTTAGCAAAAAAAAAGCACGTTTTGAGCGTTAATCTGCGTTTTTAAAGCAAAAAAGCATAAAACGGGCGAATTTTTTTTTATTCGTTTTTTTTTAATATTGCTTCTATTTGAACGATTTCCCCCATTAAAAAAAGCTTGAAAATGCTTTTTTTTTAGCAAAAAAGCACGTTTTGAGCTTTATTCTGCGTTTTTTAAAGCGTAAACAGCATAAAAAAGACGAATTTTTATTATTCGTTTTTTTTTAATAGCTTCTATTTGAACGATTTCAACGATCCAAAAGCGAAAACATTTTGGGAAAACAGCCGTTTTTTGGGGTTTTAAACTGCGTTTTAACGGGAAAAAAGCATAAAAAAGACGAAATTTTTTTTTATTCGTTTTTTTTTAAAATTTTTTTCCCTTTTTAACGATTTCAACGATCTAAAAAGCGAAAATGCTTATTTTAGCAAAACAGCACGTTTTGAAAACTTTTTAAACTGCGTTTTAACGCGAAAACGCATAAAAAAGGCAAAATTTTTTTTTATACGTTTTTTTTTTTTATTGCGTCTATTTGAACGGTTTTAACGATCTAAAATGCTTGAAAATGCTTATTTTAGCAAAACAGCACGTTTTTAGCTTTAATCTGCGTTTTAACGCGAAAACAACATAAAAAAGACGAATTTTTTTTTTATTCGTTTTTTTTTTTAATATTTGGGTTTCTATTTGAACGGTTTTAACGATTAAAATGCTTGAAAA
>NW_027049181.1:0-6106 GCF_025399875.1 Dalotia coriaria
GCAAAAAAATTTAAAAAAACGAAATAAAAAAACGCGTTTTATGCTGTTTTACCCTTAAAAAGCAGATTAAAGCTCAAAACGTGCTGTTTTGCAAAAAAAAGATTTTCAAGCATTTTAGATCGTTGAAATCGTTCAAATAGAAGCAATATTAATAAAAACGAATAATAAAAATTTTGTCGTTTTTTTATGCTGTTTACGGTTAAAAAGCAGATTAAAGCTCAAAACGTGCTGTTTTGCTAAAATAAGCATTTTCAAGCATTTTAGATCGTTGAAATCGTTCAAATAGAAACAATATTAATAAAAACGGGAAAAATAAAAATTCGTCGTTTTATGCTGTTTTACGCGTTAAAACGCCGATTAACCAAAACGTGCTTTTTGCTAGAATAAGCATTTTCAAGCATTTTAGATCGTTGAAATCCCTTCAAATAGCCGCAATATTAATAAAAACGAATAATAAAAATTTTGTCGTTTTATGCTGTTTTTCGCGTTAAAACGCAGATTAAAGCTCAAAACGTGCTGTTTTGCTAAAATAAGCATTTTCAAGCATTTTAGATCGTTTAAATCGTTCAAATAGAAGCAATATTAATAAAAACGAATAATAAAAAAATTCTCGTTTTTTTGCTGTTTTTCGCGTTAAAACGCGATTAAAACTCAAACGTGCTGTTTTGCTAAAATAAGTTTTCAAGCATTTTAGATTGTTGAAATCGTTCAAAAAGAATATTAATAAAAACGAATAATAAAAATTCGTCGTTTTTGTATTTTACGCGTTAAAACGCAGATTAAAGCCAAAAGGTTTTTTAAAAAAGCATTTTCAAGCATTTAGATCGTTGAAATCGTTCAAATAGACGCAATATTAATAAAAACGAATAATAAAAATTCGTCGTTTTTATGCGTTTTACGCGTTAAAACGCAGATTAAAGCTCAAAACTTTGTTTTGCTAAATAAGCATTTTCAAGCATTTTAGATTGTTAAACGTTCAAATAGACCAAAAAAATAAAAACGAATAATAAAAATTTCGTCGTTTTAGCTGTTTTTCGCGTTAAAACGCAGAATGAAGCTCAAAACGTGCTGTTTTGCTAGAATAAGCATTTTCCAAGCATTTTAGATCGTTGGAAATCGTTCAAAATAGACGCAATATTAACAAAAACGAATAATAAAAATTCGTCGTTTTTATGCTGTTTTTTACGCGTTAAAACGCGAATTAAAACTCAAAACGTGCTGTTTTGCTAAAATAAGCGTTTTGGCATTTTGATCGTTGAAATCGTTCAAATAGAAGCAATATTAATAAAAAAGCAGATAATAAAAAATTCGTCGTTTTTTTATGCTGTTTTACGTGAGGCCCAAACGCAGATTAAAGCTCAAAACGTGCTGTTTTGCGCAAAATAAGCATTTTCAAGCATTTTAGATCGTTGATCGTTCAAATAGAAACAATATTAATAAAAAACGAATAATAAAAAATTCGTCGTTTTATGCTGTTTTACGCGTTAAAACGCCGATTAAAGCACAAAACGTGCTGTTTTGCTAGAATAAGCATTTTCAAGCATTTTAGATCGTTGAAATCGTTCAAATAGCCGCAATATTAATAAAAACGAATAATAAAAAATTTCGTCGTTTTTTATGCTGTTTTACGCGTTAAAACGCAGATTAAAGCTCAAAACGTGCTGTTTTGCTAAGCTCAAAACGTGCTGTTTGCTAAACACGCGAAACGTGCTGTTTTTGCTGGAAATAAGCATTTTTCAAGCATTTTAGATCGTTAAGTCATTCAAATAGACATAATATTAATAAAAAACGAATAATAAAAATTTCGTTGTTTTTATGCTGTTTTACGCGTTAAAACGCTGATTAAAGCTCAAAACGTGCTGTTTTGCTAAAATAAGCATTTTCCAGAAGCATTTTAGATCGATGAAATCGTTCAAATAGACGCAATATTAATAAAGAACGAATAATAAAAAAGTCGTCGTTTTATGCTGTTTTACGCGTTTAAAACGCAGATTAAAACTCAAAACGTGCTGTTTTGCTAAAATAAGCATTTTCAAGCATTTTAGATCGTTGGAAATCGTTCAAATAGAAGCAATATTAATAAAAACAGATAATACAAATTTCGTCGTTTTTATGCTGTTTTCCGCGTTAAAACGCAGATTAAAAGATAAAAATTCGTCGTTTTATGCTGTTTTACGCGTTAGAGCGCAGATTAAAGCTCAAACGTGCTGTTTTGCTAAATAAGCATTTTCAAGCATTTTAGATCGTTGAAATCGGTTTAAATGAAGCCAATATTAATAAAAAAGCAGATAATAAAAATTCGTCATTTTTACATGCTGTTTTACGCGTTAAAACGCAGATTAAAGCTCCGGCGTGCTGTTTTTGCTAAAATAAGCATTTTTCAAGCATTTTAGATCGTTGATCGTTCAAATAGACGCAATATTGGTAAAAACGAATAATAAAAAATTCGTCGTTTTTTATGCTGTTTACGCGTTAAAACGCAGATTAAAGCTCAAAACGTGCTGTTTTGCTACGTAAACATTTTTCAAGCATTTTGGATCGTTGAAATCGTTCAAAATAGACGCAATATTAATAAAACGAATGGCAAAAATTCGTCGTTTTTTTATGCTGTTTTTACGCGTTAAAACGCAGATTAAAGCTCAAAACGTGCTGTTTTGCTAAAATAAGCATTTTCAAGCATTTTGATTGTTGAAATCGTTCAAATAGAAGCAATATTGGCAAAACATTATAATAAAAAATTCGTCGTTTTATGCTGTTTTACGCGTTAAAACGCAGATTAAAGCTCAAAACGTGCTGTTTTTTTGGCACAAATAACATTTTCAAGCATTTTAGATCGTTGAAATCGTTTCAAATAAACAATATTAATAAAAATCGAATAATAAAAAATTCGTCGTTTTTATGCTGTTTTTACGCGTTAAAACGCAGATTAAAGCTCAAATGTGCTGTTTTTGCGAAAATGGCATTTTCAGAAGCATTTTTAGATCGTTGGAAATCGTTCAAATATACCGTAAGTAATAAAAACGAATAATAAAAATTTCGTCGTTTTATGCTGTTTTTACGCGTTAAAACGCAGATTAAAGCTCAAAACGTGCTGTTTTGCTAAAATAAGCATTTTCAAGCATTTTAGATCGTTGAAATCGTTCAAATAGAAGCAGTATTAATAAAAAACAGATAATAAAATTCGTCATTTTATGCTGTTTTACGCGTTAAAACGCAGATTAAAGCTCAAACGTGCTGTTTTGCTAAAATAAGCATTTTCAAGCATTTTTGAATCGTTGAAATCGTTCAAATAGACGCAATATTAATAAAAACGAATAATAAAAATTCGTCGTTTTTATGCTGTTTTACGCGTTAAAACGCAGATTAAAACTCAAAACGTGCTGTTTTTGCTAAAATAAACATTTTCAAGCATTTTAGATCGTTGAAATCGTTCAAATAGACGCAATAATGATAATAAAAACGAATAATAAAAATTCACGTCGTTTTTATGCTGTTTTACGCGTTAAAACGCAGATTAAAACTCAAAACGTGCTGTTTTGCTAAAATAAGCATTTTCAAGCATTTACAGATTGTTGGAAATCGTTCAAATAGAAGCAATATTAATAAAAAACGTATAATAAAAATTCGTCGTTTTTATGCTGTTTTACGCGTTAAAACGCAGATTAAAGCTCAAACGTGCTGTTTTAGCACAAAATACGCATTTTCAAGCATTTTAGATCAGATTTGAAATCGTTCAAATAGAAGCAATATTAATAAAAACGAATAATAAAAATTCGTCGTTTTTATGCTGTTTTACGCGTTAAAACGCAGATTAAAGCTCAAATGTGCTGTTTTGCGAAAATAAGCATTTTCAAGCATTTTAGATCGTTGAAATCGTTCAAATATACGCAATATTAATAAAAACGAATAATAAAAATTTCGTCGTTTTTATGCTGTTTTACGCGTTAAAACGCAGATTAAAACTCAAAACGTGCTGTTTTGCTAAAATAAGCATTTCAAGCATTTTAGATCGTTGAAATCGTTCAAATAGAAGCAGTATTAATAAAAAGCGAATAATAAAAAATCGTAGTATTTATTATTAACTTGTTTTACGCGTTAAAACGCAGATTAAGCTCAAAACGTGCTGTTTTGCTAAAATAAGCATTTTCCAAGCATTTTAGATCGTTGAAATCGTTCCAAATAGACGCAATAAAATAAAAACGAATAATAAAAATTTCGTCGTTTTTATGCTGTTTTACGCGTTAAAACGCGGAATAAAGCTCAAAACGTGCTGTTTTGCTAAAATAAGCATTTTCAAGCATTTTAGATCGTTGAAATCGTTCAAATAGACGAAATATTAATAAAACGAATAATAAAAATATCGTCGTTTTTATGCTGTTTTTACGCGCGTTAAAACGCAGATTAAGCTCAAAACGTGCTGTTTTGCTAAAATAAGCATTTTCAAGCATTTTAGATCGTTGAAATCGTTCAAATAGAAGCAATATTAATAAAAAGCGAATAAAAAAATTCGTCGTTTTTATGCTGTTTACGCGTTAAACGCAGATTAAAAACAAAACGTGCTGTTTTGCTAAAATAAGCATTTTCAAGCATTTTAGATCGTTTAGGAAATCGTTCAAATAGACGCAATATTAATAAAAAACGAATAATACTTCGTCGTTTTATGCTGTTTACGCGTTAAAACGCTGATTAACGCTCAAAACGTGCTGTTTTGCTAAAATAAAGCATTTTCAGCATTTTAGATCGTTGAAATCGTTCAAATAGACGCAATATTAATAAAAACGAATAATAAAAATTCGTCGTTTTTTATGCTTTGTTTTACGCGTTAAAACGCGCAGATTAAAGCTCAAAACGTGCTGTTTTGCTAAAATAAGCATTTTCGGCATTTTAGATCGTTGGAAATCGTTTCAAATAGAAGCAATATTAATAAAAACGAATAATAAAAAATTTCGTCGTTTTATGCTGTTTTACGCGTTAAAACGCAGATTAAAGCTCAAAACGTGCTGTTTTTGCCAGCATTTTCAAGCATTTTAGATCGTTAAGAGCGTTTAAATAGAAGCAATATTAATAAAAACGAAAGATAATAAAAATTCGTCATTTTTATGCTGTTTACGCGCTGATTAAACGCAGATTAAAGCTCAAAACATGTTTTGCGCTGATAGCGTACCAGCATTTTAGATCGTTTAAAATCGTTCAAATAGACGCAATATTAATAAAAACGAATAATAAAAATTTCGTCGTTTTTATGCTGTTTTTACGCGTTAAAACGCAGAATAAAACTCAAAAACATTAACATTTTACTAAAATAAGCATTTTTCAAGCATTTTAGATCGTTGGAAATCGTTCAAATAGAAGCAATATTAATAAAAACGAATAATACAAAATCGTCGTTTTATGCTGTTTTACGCGTTAAACGCAGATTAAAACTCAAAACGTGCTGTTTTGCTAAAATAAGCATTTTCAAGCATTTTAGATCGTTGAAATCGTTCAAATAGACGCAATATTAATAAAAACGAATAATAAAAATTCGTCGTTTTATGCTATTTTACGCGTTAAAACGCAGATTAAAGCTCAAAACGTGCTGTTTATAAAATAAGCATTTTCAAGCATTTTAGATCGTTGAAATCGTTCAAAATAGACGCAATAAAAATAAAAACGAATAATAAAAATTTCGTCGTTTTTATGCTGTTTTGCGCGTTAAAACGCGGAAATTAAGCTCAAAACGTGCTGTTTTGCTAAAATAAGCATTTTCAAGCATTTTAGATCGTTGGGAAAACGTTCAAAAGAAGAAATTTAAAAAAAAACGAATAATAAAATTCGTCGTTTTTATGTGTTTTTCCCTTAAAACGAGATTAAAAACTCAAAACGTGCTTTTTGCTAAAAAAATAAGCATTTTCAAGAAATTTTGATCGTTGAAATCGTTCAAATAAAACAATATTAAAAAAAAGAATAAAAAAAATTCGTCGTTTTATGTTTTTTTCCGTTAAAAAAGGATTTTCCAAAATGCTGTTTTGCAAAATAAGCATTTTTAAGCATTTTAGATCGTTGAAATGTTAAAAAAGGCAATATTAATAAAAACGAATAAAAAATTTGTCGTTTTTTTTTAGCT
>NW_027049182.1:5000-6101 GCF_025399875.1 Dalotia coriaria
ACGAATAATAAAAATTCGTCACGTTTTGGCTGTTTTACGCCTTAAAACGCAGATTAAAGCTCAAAACGTGCTGTTTGCTAAAAAAAGCATTTTCAAGCATTTTTGATCGTTGAAATCGTTCAAATAGAGCCAATATAATAAAAACGAATAATAAAAATTCGTCGTTTTTATTCTGTTTTACGCGTTAAAACGCAGATTAAAGCTCAAAAATGCTTGTTCTGCTAAAATAAGCTTTTCAAGCATTTTAGATCGTTGAAATCGTTCAAATAGAAGCAATATTAATAAAAACGAATAATAAAAATTCGTCGTTTTATGCTGTTTTACGCGTTAAAACGCAGATTAAAGCTCAAAACGTGCTATTTTGCTAAAATAAAGCATTTTCAAGCATTTTAGATCGTTGAAATCGTTCAAATAGACGCAATATTAATAAAACGAATAATAAATTTCGTCGTTTTATGCTGTTTTACGCGTTAAAACGCTGATAAAAGCTCAAAACGTGCTGTTTTGCTTAAAATAAACATTTTCAAGCATTTTAGATCGTTGAAATCGTTCAAATAGACGCAATATTAATAAAAATTCGTCGTTTTATGCTGTTTTACGCGTTAAAACGCAGATTACAGCTCAAAACGTGCTGTTTTGCTAAAATAAGCATTTTCAAGCATTTTAGATCGTTGAAATCATTCAAATAGAAGCAATAATAATAAAACGAATAATAAAAATTCTCGTCGTTTTATGCTGTTTTACGCGTTAAAACACAGATTAAAGCTCAAAACGTGCTGTTTTGCTAAAATAAGCATTTTCAAGCATTTTAGATCGTTGAAATCGTTCAAATAGAAGCAATATAATAAAAACGAATAATAAAAATTCGTCGTTTTATGCTGTTTTACGCGTTAAAACGCAGATTAAAGCTCAAAACGTGCTGTTTTGCTAAAATAAGCATTTTCAAGCATTTTAGATCGTTGAAATCGGTCAAATAGACGCAATAAAAAATAATAAAAACGAATAATAAAAATTTCTGTCGTTTTATTGAAAGCTGTTTTAAAAGTTAAAACGCAGAAGCGAAAGCTTTTAAACTAGCATTAACTGAAACGATAATACCGA
>NW_027049183.1:0-6100 GCF_025399875.1 Dalotia coriaria
GTTAGGGTTTAATGCGTTTTAACGCGTAAAACAGCATAAAACGACAATTTTTATTATTCGTTTTTATTAATATTGCTTCTATTTGAACGATTTCAACGATCTAAAATGCTTGAAAATGCTAATTTTAGCAAAACAGCACGTTTGAGCTTTAATCTGCGTTTTAACGCGTAAAACATCATAAAACGACGAAATTTTTATTATTCGTTTTTATTAATATTGCGTCTATTTGAACGATTTCAACGATCTAAAATGCTTGAAAATGCTTATTTTAGCAAAACAGCACGTTTTGAGCTTTAATCTGCGTTTTAACGCGTAAAACAGCATAAAAACGACAACATTTTATTATTCGTTTTTTATTAATAATGCTTCTATTTGAATGTTTTCAACGATCTAAAATGCTTGAAAATGCTTATTTTAGCAAAACAGCACGTTTTGAGCTTTAATCTGCGTTTTAACGCGTAAAACAGCATAAAACGACAGATTTTTTATTATTTGTTTTATTAATATTGCGTCTATTTCAGCGATTTCAACGATCTAAAATGCTTGAAAATGCTTATTTTAGCAAAACAGCACGTTTGAGCTTTAATCAGCGTTTTAACGCGTAAAACAGCATAAAACGACGAAATTTTTATTATTCGTTTTTATTAATATTGCGTCTATTTGAACGATTTCAACGATCTAAAATGCTTGAAAATGCTTATTTTAGCAAAACAGCACGTTTTGAGCTTTAATCTGCGTTTTAACGCGTAAAACAGCATAAAAACGACGATTTTTATTACTCGTTTTTAATAATATTGCTTCTATTTGAACGATTTCAACGATCTAAAATGCTTGAAAATGCTTTTTAGCTTAACGCCGTTTGAGTTTAATCTGCGTTTAACGCGTAAAACAGCATAAAACGACGAATTTTTATTATTCGTTTTTATTAATTGCGTTCGAACGATTTCACGATCTAAAATGCTTGAAAATGCTTTAGCAAAACAGCACGTTTTGAGCTTTTAATCTGCGTTTTAACGCGTAAAACAGCATAAAAACGATTATTTTTTTTATTTTTTTATATTCGTCTATTTGGACGATTCAAACGATCAAAATGCTTGAAAAGCATTTCTAGCAAAACGGCACGTTTTGAGCTTTAATCGGCGTTTTAACGCGTAAAAACACAAAACGACGAATTTTTTTATGTCGTTTTTATTAATATTTAACTATTTGAACGATTTCACGATCTAAAATGCTTGAAAATGCTTATTTTAGCAAAACAGCACGTTTTGAGCTTTATTACGCGTTTTAACGCGTAAACACTTATAAAACGCGTAACATTTACGTTTTTATATTATTGCGTCTATTTGAACGATTTCAACGATCTAAAATGCTTGAAAATGCTTATTTAGCAAAACAGCATTTTAGCTTTAATCTGCGTTTTAACGCGTAAAATGTTAAAATGACGAATTTTATTATCGTTTTTATTAAATTGCTTATTTAAACGATTTCACGATCTAAAATGCTTGAAAATGCTTATTTTAGCAAAACAGCACGTTTTGAGCTTTAATCTGCGTTTTAACGCGTAAAACAGCATAAAACGACGATTTATTATGTCGTTTTTATTAATATTGCTTCTATTTGAACGATTTCAACGATCTAAAATGCCTTGAGAAGTGCTTATTTTAGCGTAAAACAGCATTTGAGTTTTAATCAGCGTTTTAAGCGTAAAACAGCATAAAACGACGAAATTTATTATTGGTTTTTAATATTGCGTCTATTTGAACGATTTCAGCGATCTAAAATGCTTGAAAATCTTATTTTAGCAAAAACCGTTTTGAGCTTTTTAAACTGCGGTTTTTGCGTAAAACAACATAAAAAAGACGGGTTTTTTTTTTTTTTCGTTTTTTTTTAATATTGCTTCTATTTGTACGATTTCCCAAAGATCTAAAAAACTTGAAAATCTTATTTTTTGCAAAACAGCCCTTTTGAGCTTTTTAAACTTCCTTTAACGCGTAAAACAGCATAAAACGACGGGGTTTTTCGTTTTTTTTATTAATATTGCGTCTATTTGGACATTTCAACGATCTAAAATGCTTGAAAAAGCTTATTCTAAACAAAACAGCCCTTTTTAGCTTTTTAAACTGCGTTTTAACGCGTAAAAAAACATAAAACGACGGGAAATTTTTTTTTATTCGTTTTTTTTTTAATTTGCTTCTATTTGAACGATTTCAACGATCTAAAATGCTTGAAAATGCTTATTTTAGCAAAACAGCACGTTTTGAGCTTTATTCTGCGTTTGAACCGGGAAAACAGCATAAAAAAGACGAAAAATTTATTATTCGTTTTTTTTTAATATTGCGTCTATTTGAACGATTTCAACGTCCCTTCTTGTCGGGATTTAGCAAAACAGCCCTTTTTAGCTTCATTCTGCGTTTTTAAAGCGTAAAACAACATAAAACGACAAAAAATTTAAATTTTTCGTTTTTCTTTTTTTTCGTCTATTTGAACGATTTCAACGATCTAAAATGCTTGAAAAAAACTTATTTTAAAAAACAGCACGTTTGAGGGTTTATTCTGCGTTTGAACCCTAAAAACCCTAAAAAAAGACGAAATATTTATTTTCGTTTTTTTTTAATATTGCTTATTTGAACATTTCCCAAAGATCTAAAATGCTTGAAAATGCTTATTTTAGCAAAACAGCACGTTTTAAGCTTTTCCGTTTTTTAAAGCGTAAAACCATAAAACGACGAAATTTTTTTTTATTCGTTTTTTTTTTTTATTGCGTCTATTTGAACGATTTCAACGATATAAAATGCTTGAAAATGCTTATTTTAGCAAAACAGCCCTTTTTAGCTTTAATCAGCGTTTTAACGCGTAAAACAACATAAAAAAAGAAATTTTTTTTTTTTCGAAATTTAAAATTCTATTTGAACGGTTTCAACCCTCTAAAATGCTTGAAAAAGCTTTTTTTTAGCAAAACAGCACGTTTTGAGCTTTAATCTGCGTTTTTAAAGCGAAAACAACATAAAAACGACAAAAATTTTTTTTATTCGTTTTTTTTAATATTCTTCTATTTGAACGATTTCAACGATCAAAAAGCTTGAAAATGCCCTTTTTTTAGCAAAACAGCCCTTTTGGGCTGTAATCTGCGTTTTAACGCGTAAAACAGCATGAAACGACGGGGGTTTTTTTATTCGTTTTTTTTTAATAGCCCTCTATTTGAACGATTTCAACGATCTAAAATTGCGAAAATGTTTTTTTTAGCAAAACGGGACGTTTTTAGCTTTTTATGCGTTTTTAAAGCGTAAAACAGCATAAAAAGCGGGGTTTTTTTTTTTCGTTTTAATTTAAAATTTAGCTTTTTTAAACGTTTCCCCGATCTAAAACGAAAATGCTTATTTTAGCAAAAAAGCGTTTTTTTAGGGTTTAATCTGCGTTTTTAACGCGTAAAAAATCATAAAACGGCAGAAATTTTTTTTTATTTGTTTTATTTATTGCGTCTTTTGAACGGTTTCAACGATTGGGGCGAAAATGCTTATTTTTGCAAAACAGCTCGTTTGAAAACTTTAATTGCGTTTTAACGCCAAAAAAGCATAAAAAAGACGAATTTTTTTTATTCGTTTTTTTAAAATTTTCTTCTATTTGAACGATTTCAACGATCTAAAAAAGCTTGAAAATGCTTTTTGGCCCAAAAAAGCACGTTTTTAAGGGTTTAATCGCGTTTTAACCCCTAAAAAAGCATAAAACGACGAATTTTTTTTTTTATTCGTTTTTATTATGTGCCCCTGTTGAACGATTTCAACGTCTTGCGAAAATGCATTTTAGCAAAACAGCACGTTTTTAGCTTTAATCCCGCGTTTTTCGCGTAAAACAGCATAAAACGGCAAATTTTTTTTATTCGTTTTTATTAATATTGCTTCTATTTGAACGATTTCAGCGATCTAAAATGCTTGAAAATGCTTATTTTAGCAAAACAGCACGTTTTGAGCTTTAATCTGCGTTTTAACGCGTAAAACAGCATAAAACGACGAAATTTTTATTATTCGTTTTTTTTATATTGCGTCTATTTGAACGATTTCAACGATTAAAATGCTTGAAAATGCTTATTTTAGCAAAACAGCACGTTTTGAGCTTTTAATATGCGTTTAACGCGTAAAACAGCATAAAAGACGAATTTTTATTATTCGTTTTTATTAATATTGCTTCTATTTGAACGATTTCAACGATCTAAAATGCTTGAAAATGCTTATTTTAGCAAAACAGCACGTTTTGAGCTTTAATCTGAATTTAACGCGTAAAACAGCATAAAACGACGAATTTTATTATTCGTTTTTAATAATATTTCTCTATTTGAACGATTTCAACGATCTAAAATGCTTGAAAATGCTTATTTTTAGCAAAACAGCACGTTTTGAGCTTTAATCTCGTTTTAACGCGTAAAACAGCATAAAAACGACGAAATTTTTTATTATTCGTTTTTATTATATTGCTCTATTTGAACGATTTCAACGATCTAAAATGCTTGAAAATGCTTATTTAGCAAAACAGCACGTTTTGAGCTTTTAATCTGCGTTTTAACGCGTAAAACAGCATAAAATTACGAATTTTTATTATTCGATTTTTATTAATATTGCTTCTATTTAAACGATTTCAACGATCTAAAATGCTTGAAAATGCTTATTTTAGCAAAACAGCACGTTTTGAGCTTTAATCTGCGTTTTAACGCGTAAAACAGCATAAAACGACGAATTTTTATTATTCGTTTTTATTAATTTGCTTCTATTTGAACGATTTCAACGATCTAAAATGCTTGAAATGCTTATTTTAGCAAAACAGCACGTTTTGAGCTTTAATCTGCGTTTTAACGCGTAAAACAGCATAAAAACGACGAATTTTTATTATTCGTTTTTATTAATATTGCGTCTATTTGAACGATTTCAACGATCTAAAATGCTTGAAAATGCTTATTTTAGCAAAACAGCACGTTTTGAGCTTTAATCTGCGTTTAACGCGTAAAACAGCATAAAACGACGATTTTTTATTATTCGTTTTTATTAATATTGCTCTATTTGAACGATTTCAACGATCTAAAATGCGAAAATGCTTATTTTAGCAAAACAGCCGTTTTGAGCTTTAATCTGCGTTTTAACGCGTAAAACAGCATAAAACGACAGAAATTTTTATTATTCGTTTTTATTAATATTGCTTCTATTTGAACGATTTCAACGATCTAAAATGCTTGAAAATGCTTATTTTAGCAAAACAGCACGTTTGAGCTTTAATCTGCGTTTAACGCGTAAAACAGCATAAAATGACGATTTTTATTATTCGTTTTATTAATATTGCTTCTATTTAAACGATTTCAACGATCTAAAATGCTGAAAATGCTATTTAGCAAAACAGCACGTTTGAGCTTTAATCTGCGTTTTAACGTAAACAGCATAAAACGACAAATTTTATTATTCGTTTTTATTAATATGCGTCTATTTGAACGATTTCAACGATCTAAAATGCTTGAAAATGCTTATTTTAGCAAAACAGCACGTTTGAGCTTTAATCTGCGTTTTAACGCGTAAAACTGCAAAAACGACGAATTTTTATTATTCGTTTTTATTAATATTGCTTCTATTTGAACGATTTCAACGATCTAAAATGCTTGAAAATGGTTATTTTAGCAAACAGCGTTTGAGCTTAATCTGCGTTTAACGCGTAAAACAACATAAAACGACGAATTTTGATTATTCGTTTTTATTAATTTGCGTCTATTTGAACGATTTCAACGATCTAAAATGCTTGAAAATGCTTATTTTAGCAAAACAGCACGTTTTGAGCATTATTCTGCGTTTAACGCGTAAAACAGCATAAAACGACGAATTTTTATTATTCGTTTTTATTAATATTGCTCTATTTGAACGATTTCAACGATCTAAAATGCTTGAAAATGCTTATTTACAAAACAGCGTTTGAGCTTTAATCTGCGTTTTAACGCGTAAAACAGCATAAAACGGAATTTTTATTCTTTATTATTGCCTTAAACATTTCAACGATTTCATCTAAAAGCTTTTTAATAGCTTTTTCTATTTAACGCGTAAAACAACATAAAACGACGAATTTTTAATTA
>NW_027049184.1:0-6098 GCF_025399875.1 Dalotia coriaria
TTCAAGCATTTTAGATCGTTGAAATCGTTCAAATAAAGCAATAGTAATGAAAACGAATAATAAAAATTGCTTTTTTTGCTGTTTTTTCGCGTTAAAAACCGTTGCTCAAAAGTGCTGTTTTTTCTAAAATAAGCATTTTCAAGCATTTTAGACGTTGAAATCTTTTAAATAAACAATATTAATAAAAACGAATCAAAAAATTCGTCATTTTATGCTGTTTACGCGTTAAAACGCAGTTAAACTCAAAACGTGCTGTTTTTCTAAAATAACATTTTCAAGCATTTTAGATCGTTGAAATCGTTCAAATGAACAAAGTAATGAAAAAAGAAAAATAAAAATTCGTCGTTTTATGTGTTTTCGCGTTAAAAAGCAGTTAAAGCTCAAAAAGTGCTGTTTTTCTAAAATAAAAGCATTTTCGGGTTTTTGATCGTTGAAATCGTTTGCAAATTTAAAAAAAAAGAAAAATAAAAAAGTCGTTTTTTTTGCTGTTTTACGCGTTAAAACGCAGAATAAACTCAAACGTGCTGTTTTTCTAAAATAAGCATTTTCAAGCATTTTAGATCGTTGAAATCGTTCAAATGAAACATTTAAAAAAAACGTTAATAAAAATTTTTGTCGTTTTATGCTGTTTTCGCGTTAAAACGCAGAATAAGCTCAAAAAAGTGCTGTTTTTAAAATAAGCATTTTCGCATTTTAGATCTTGAAATCGTTCAAATAGAAACAATATAAAAAAAAACGAATAATAAAAAATTCTCGTTTTATGCTGTTTACGCGTTAAAACGCTATAAACTCAAAACGTGCTGTTTTTTTAAAATAAACATTTTCAAGCATTTTAATCGTTGAAATCTTCAAATGAACAATATTAATAAAAAACGAAAAAAAAAATTCTCGTTTTTTTGCTGTTTTACGCGTTAAAAAGCAGAATAAAACTCAAAACGGGTGTTTTGCTAAATGCATTTTCAACATTTTTGATCGTTAAATCGTTCAAATAAAGTATTTAAAAAAAAATAATAAAAATTCGTCGTTTTTTTGTGTTTTTCGCGTTAAAACGCAGATTAACGCTCAAAACGTTGTTTTGCTAAAAAAAAGCATTTTAAGCATTTTAGATCGTTGAAATCGTTCAAATAGACGCAATAAAATAAAAAACGAAAATAAAAAAATTTTTCCCTTTTAGCTGTTTTTTGCGTTAAAAAGCGAAAAGCTCAAAAAGTCTGTTTTGCTAAAATGCATTTTCAAAAAGATCGTTGAAATCGCCCCAAAAAGACGAATATTAAAAAAACGAAAATAATAAAAAATTTTTGTTTTTTTGCGTTTTACGCGTTAAAAAGCAGAATAAAATTCAAAAAGTGCTGTTTTCTAAAAAAACATTTTCAAGCATTTTGATCGTTGAAATCGTTCAAAAAAAGGGAAAATTAATAAAAACGAATAATCAAAATTCGGTTTTTTTTTGCTGTTTACGCGTTAAAAAGAATTCTCAAAACGTGTTGTTTTGCTAAAATAAATTTTTAAGCATTTTAGATCGTTGAAATCGTTCAAATAGGCAATATTTAAAACGAATAATAAAAAATTTGTCGTTTTTTTTGCTGTTTTTCGCGTTAAAACGCAGATTAAAGCTCAAAACGGGTGTTTTTCTAAAATAAGCATTTTCAAGCATTTTTTGATCGTTGAAATCGTTCAAATAGAAGCAATATTAAAAAAAGAATAATAAAAAATCGTTTTTTGCTGTTTTTTCCCTTAAAACGCAAAATAAAACTCAAAACTCTTTTTTGCAAAAAAAATCATTTTTAAGCATTTTTTGATCGTCGAAATCGTTCAAATAGAAGCAATATTAATAAAAACGAATAATAAAAAAATTCCCTCCCTTTTTTTTTGCGTTTTGCCCGTTAAAACGCAGATTAAAAACTCAAAACGTGCTGTTTTGCTAAAATAAAACATTTTTTAAGCATTTTAGATCGTTAAATCGTTCAAATAGACGCAATAAAAAAAAAAAACGAATAATAAAAATTTCGTCCCTTTTTTTGCTGTTTTACGCGTTAAAACGCAGATTAAAGCTCAAAACGTGCTGTTTTGCTAAAATAAACATTTTCAAGCATTTTGAATCGTTGAAATCGTTCAAATGAGAAGCAATATAATAAAAAACGAATAATCAAATTCGTCGTTTTATGTGCTGTTTTGCGCGTTAAAACGCAGATTAAAGCTCAAACGTGCTGTTTTGCTAAAATAAAGCATTTCAAGCATTTTGATCGTTGAAATCGTTCAAATAGGAAGCAATATTAAGCAAAAACGAATAATAAAAAATTCGTCGTTTTTATGCTGTTTTACGCGTTAAAACGCAGATTAACCTTTCAAAACGTGCTGTTTTGCTAAAATAAAGCATTTCAAGCATTTTAGATCGTTGAAATCGTTCAAATTAAACAATATTAATAAAAACGAATAATAAAAATTCTTCGTTTTTATGCTGTTTACGCGTTAAAACGCAGATTAAAGCTAAAACGTGCTGTTTTTGCTTTAAAATAAGCATTTTCAAGCATTTTAGATGTTGAAATCGTTCAAATAGAAGCAATATTAATAAAAACGAATAATAAAATTTCGTTGTTTTTATGTTGTTTTACGCGTTAAAACGCTGATTAAAACTCAAAACGTGCTGTTTTGCTAAAATAAGCATTTTCAAGCATTTTAGATCGTTGAAATCGTTCAAAATAGACGCAATATTAATAAAAACGAATAGCAAAAAATTCGTCGCGTTTTTATGCTGTTTTACGCGTTAAAACGCAGATTAAAGCACAAAACGGTACTGTTTTTGCTAAAATAAGCATTTTCAGAAAGCATTTTAGATCGTTGGGAAATCGTTCAAATAGAAGCAATAATGTAAAAACGAATAATTAAAATTTACGTCCGTTTTTTTTATGCTGTTTTACGCGTTAAAACGCAGATTAAAAGCTCAAACGTGCTGTTTGCCAAAATAAGCATTTTCAAGCATTTTAGATCGTTGAAATCGTTCAAATAGACATAATATTGGCAAAAACGAATAATAAAAATTCGTCGTTTTTATGCTGTTTTACGCGTTAAAACGCAGATTAAAGCTCAAAACGTGCTGTTTGCTAAAATAAGCATTTTCAAGCATTTAGATCGTTGAAATCGTTCAAATAAAGCAATATTGATAAAACGAATAATAAAAATTCGTCGTTTTTATGCTGTTTTACGCGCGTTAAAACGCAGTTAAAACTCAAAACGTGCTGTTTTTGCTAAAATAAAGCATTTTCAAGCATTTTAGATCGATTTGAAATCCGTTCAAATAGGCAATATTAATAAAAAGCAGATAATAAAAAATTCGTCGTTTTTATGCTGTTTTACGCGTTAAAACGCAGATTAAAACTCAAAACGTGCTGTTTTTGCTGAAATAAGCATTTTCAAGCATTTTAGATCGTTGAAATCGTTCAAATAGAAGCAATATTAATAAAAACAAATACCAAAATTTCGTCGTTTTTATGCTGTTTTACGCGTTAAAACGCAGATTAAAGCTCAAAACGTGCTGTTTTTGCTAAAATAAAAGCATTTTCAAGCATTTAGATCGTTGAAATCGTTTAAATAGAAAGTAATAATAAAAACGAATAATAAAAATTCGTCATTTTTATGCTGTTTTACGCGTTAAAACGCAGATTAAAAGCTCAAAACGTGCTGTTTTTGTAAAATAAAGCATCTTCCAGGCATTTTAGATCGCAGGAAATCGTTCAAATAGACGCAATATTGCTAAAACAGCGAATAATAAAAATTTCGTCACGTTTTTTATGCTGTTTTACGCGTCAAAACGCAGATTAAAGCTCAAAACGTGCTGTTTTGCCAAAATAAGCATTTTCAAGCATTTTAGATCGTTGAAATCGTTCCAAATAGAAGCAATATTAATAAAAACGAATAATAAAAATCGACGTTTTATGCTGTTTTGCGTTAAAACGCAGATTAAAGCTCAAAACGATGCTGTTTTGCTAAAATAAGCGCAAAGCATTTTAGATCGTTAAAATCGTTCAAATAGACGCAGTAAAAGAAAAAATGAATAATAAAAATTTCGTCGTTTTTATGCTGTTTTGCGCGTTAAAAACGCAGAATAAAGCTCAAAACGTGCTGTTTTCAACAAAATAAGCATTTTCAAGCATTTTAGATCCCGTTGGAAATCGTTCAAATAGACACCGTTATAATAAAAACGGAATAATAAAAATTCGTCGTTTTTTATGCTGTTTTACGCGCGTTAAAACGCAGATTAAAGCTCAAAACGTGCTGTTTTTAGCAAAATAAGCATTTTCAAGAATTTTAGATCGTTGAAATCGTTCAAATAGACGCAATATTAATAAAAACGAATAATAAAAATTTTGTCGTTTTTTATGCTGTTTTACGCATTAAAACGCAGATTAAAAGCTCAAAACGTGCCGTTTTGCTAAAATAATAAGCATTTTTCAAGCATTTTTAGATCGTTGAAATCGTTCAAATAGAAACAATATTAATAAAAACGAATAATAAAAATTTCGTCGTTTTATGCTGTTTTACGCGTTAAAACGCAGATTAAAGCTCAAAACGTGCTGTTTTTGCTAAAATAAAGCATTTTCAAGCATTTTAGATCGTTGAAATCGTTTAAATAGAAACCCAATATTAATAAAAAACGAATAATAAAAATTCGTCATTTTTTATGTGCTGTTTTACGCGTTAAAACGCAGATTAAAGCTCAAAACGTGCTGTTTTGCTAAAATAAGCATTTTCAAGCATTTTAGATCGTTGAAATCGTTCAAATAGACGCAATATTAATAAAAACGAATAATAAAAATTTCGTCGTTTTTTTGCTGTTTTACCCCGTTAAAACGCAGATTAAAGCTCAAAACGTGCTGTTTTGCTAAAATAAGCATTTTCAAGCATTTTAGATCGTTGAAATGGTTTTAAATAGAAAACAATATTAATAAAAACGAATAATAAAAAAAATTTGTCATTTTTATGCTGTTTACGCGTTAAAACGCAGATTAAAGCTCAAAACGTGCTGTTTTGCTAAAATAAGCATTTTCAAGCATTTTAGATCGTTGAAATCGTTCAAATAGACGCAATATTAATAAAAACGAATAATAGAAATTTCGTCGTTTTTATGCTGTTTTACGCGTTAAAACGCAGATTAAAGCTCAAACGTGCTGTTTTGCTAAAATAAACATTTGCAAGCATTTTAGATCGTTGAAATCGTTCAAATAGAAGCAATATTAATAAAAACGAATAATAAAAATTCGTCGTTTTTATGCTGTTTTACGCGTTAAAACGCAGATTAAACTCAAAACGTGATGTTTTGCTAAAATAAGCATTTTCAAGCATTTTAGATCGTTGAAATCGTTCAAATAGACGCAATAAAAATAAAAACGAAAAATAAAAATTTCGTCGTTTTTATGCTGTTTTTTTCGCGTTAAAACGCAGAATAAAACTCAAAACGTGCTGTTTTGCTAAAAAAAAGCATTTTCAAGCATTTTAGATCGTTGAATTCGCTCAAATAGACGCAATAATAATAAAAACGAATAATAAAATTTCGTCGTTTTTTTGCTGTTTTACGCGTTAAAACGCAGATTAAAAACTCAAATCGTGCTGTTTTGCTAAAATAAGCATTTTCAAGCATTTTAGATCGTTGAAATCGTTCAAATAGACGCAATTAATAAAAACGAATAATAAAAATTCGTCCCTTTTTATGCTGTTTTACGCGTTAAAACGCAGATTAAAGCTCAAAACGTCATTTTTGCTAAAATAAAACATTTTCAAGCATTTTAGATCCCTTGAAATCGTTCAAATAGACGCAATAAAAATAATAAACGAATAATAAAAATTTCGTCGTTTTTATGCTGTTTTACGCGTTAAAACGCAGGGGAAAAAAGCTCAAAACGTGCTGTTTTGCTAAAAAAAAGCATTTTCAAGCATTTTAGATCGTTGAAATCGTTCAAATAGACGCAATATTAATAAAAAACGAATAATAAAATTTCGTCGTTTTTATGCTGTTTTTTCGCGTTAAAACGCAGAATAAAGCTCAAAACGTGCGTTTTGCTAAATAAGCATTTTCGCATTTTAGATCGTTAAATGTTTTAAAT
>NW_027049185.1:0-6096 GCF_025399875.1 Dalotia coriaria
GAAATCGTTCAAATGGACGCAATATTAATAAAAACGAATAATAAAAGAACATTGTTTTATGCTGTTTTTACGCGTTAAAACGCAGATTAAAGAAAGCTCAAAACGTGCTGTTTTGCTAAAATAAGCATTTCAAGCATTTTGAATCGTTGAAATCGTTCAAATGGACGCAATATTAATAAAACGAATAATAAAAATTTGTCGTTTTATGCTGATTTACGCGCGTTAAAACGCAGTTAAAACTCAAAACGTGCTGTTTTGCTAAAATAAAAGCATTTTCAAGCATTTTTAGATCGTTGAAATCGTTCAAATAGAAGCAATATTAATAAAAACGAATAATAAAAATTCGTCGTTTTATGCTGTTTACGCGTTAAAACGCAGATTAAAGCTCAAAACCTTAACAACGCTGGGTGCTTTCAAGCACTTTAGATCGTTAAGAAATCGTTCAAATAGACGCGCAATAAAAATAAAACGAATAATAAAAATTTCGTCGTTTTATGCTGTTTACGCGTTAAAACGCAGAATAAAAGCAAAACATTCTTTGTTTTGCTAAAATAAGCATTTTTCAAGCATTTTAGATCGTTGAAATCGTTCCAAATAGAAGCAATATTAATAAAAACGAAAGATAATAATAAAATTCGTCGTTTTTTATGCTGTTTTACGCGTCAAAACGCAGATTAAAGCTCCAAAACGTGCTGTTTTGCTAAAATAAGCATTTCAAGCATTTTTAGATTGTTGAAATCACGTTCAAAATAGACGCAATATTAATAAAACGAATAATAAGGAATTCGTCGTTTTACATGCTGTTTTACGCGTTAAAACGCAGATTAAAACTCAAAACGTGCTGTTTTGCTAAAATAAGCATTTTCAAGCATTTTAGATCGTTGAAATCGTTCAAATGGACGCAATATTAATAAAAACGAATAATAAAGAATTTCGTCGTTTTATGCTGATTTACGCGTTAAAACGCAGATTAAAGCTCAAAACGTGCTGTTTTTGCTAAAATAAAGCATTTTCAAGCATTTTAGATCGTTGAAATCGTTCAAATAGAAGCAATATTAATAAAACAGATAATAAAAAATTGATACGTTTTTATGCTGTTTTACGCGTTAAACGCAGATTAAAACTCAAAACGTGCTGTTTTGCACAAAATTAGCATTTTCAAAGCATTTTAGATCGTTGAAATCGTTCAAATGAACGCAATAAAACCGAAAGCAGAATAATAAAAATTTCGTCGTTTTATGCTGTTTTTACGCGTTAAAACGCAGAATAAAGCTCAAAACGTGCTGTTTTGCGCAAAATAAGCATTTTCAAGCATTTAGATCGTTGAAATCGTTCAAATAGAAGCAATATTAATAAAACGATTAATAAAAAATTCGTACGTTTTTATGCTGTTTCACGCGTCAAAACGCAGATTAAAGCTCAAAACATTAACATTTTGCTAAAATAAGCATTTTCAAGCATTTTGAATCGTTGAAATCGTTCAAATAGACGCAATATTAATAAAAACAGATAATAAAAATTCGTCGTTTTTATGCTGTTTACGCGTTAAAACGCGGATTAAAGCTCAAACGTGCTGTTTTGCTAAGAATAAAAGCATTTTTCAAGCATTTTAGATCGTTGAAATCGTTTACAAATGAAGCAATATTAGCAAAAACGAATAATAAAATTCGTCATTTTTATGCTGTTTTACGCGTTAAAACGCAGATTAAAACTCAAAACGTGCTGTTTTGCTTTAAAATAAGCATTTCAAGCATTTTAGATCGTTGAAATCACGTTCAAATAGACGCAATATTAATAAAAACGAACAATAAAAATTAGGTCGTTTTATGCTGTTTACGCGCGCGTTAAAACGCAGAATAAAAATAAAACGTGCTGCTTTGCTAAAATAAGCATTTTCAAGCATTTTAGATCGTTGGAAATCGTTCCAAATAGAAGCAATATTAATAAAAACGAATAATAAAAATTCGTCGTTTTTATGCTGTTTTTTACGCGTTAAAACGCAGATTAAAACTCAAAACGTGCTGTTTTGCTAAAATAAGCATTTTTCAAGCATTTTAGATCCGTTGAAATCGTTCAAATAGACGCAATAAAAATAAAACGATTAATAAAAATTTCGTCGTTTTATGCTGTTTTTACGCGTTAAAACGCAGAATAAAGCCCAAATGTGCTGTTTTGCTAAAATAAGCATTTTCAAGCATTTTAGATCGTTGAAATCGTTCAAATAGACGCAATATTAATAAAAACGAATAATAAAAGATTTCGTCGTTTTTATGCTGTTTTACGCGTTAAAGCGCAGATTAAAGCTCAAAACGTGCTGTTTTGCTAAAATAAGCATTTTTCAAGCATTTTTAGATCGTTGAAATCGTTCAAATGAGCCTGCCAATATTAATAAAAACGAATAATAAAAATTTCGTTGTTTTATGCTGTTTTACGCGTTAAAACATGATTAAAGCTCAAAAACGTGCTGTTTTTGCTAAAATAAGCATTTTCAAGCATTTTAGATCGTTGAAATCCGTTCAAATAGAAACAATATTAATAAAAAACGAATAACAAAAATTCGTCGTTTTTATGCTGTTTTACAGTTAAAACGCAGATTAAAGCTCAAAACGTGCTGTTTTTGCTAAAATAATAAAGCATTTTCAGAAGCATTTTTTAGATCGTTGGAAATCGTTCAGAATAGACGCAATAAAAATAAAAACGAATAATAAAAATTTCGTCGTTTTTTATGCTGTTTTGCGCGTTAAAACGCAGAATAAAAGCTCAAAAACGTGCTGTTTTGCCGGCCAAAGCATTTCAAGCATTTTTAGATCGTTGAAATCGTTCAAATAGACGCAATATTAATAAAAACGAATAATAAAAATTTCGTTGTTTTTATGCTGTTTTACGCGTTAAAACGCAGATTAAAACTCAAAAACATTAACTGTTTTTGCTAAAATAAGCATTTTCAAGCATTTTAGATCGTTGAAATCGTTCAAATAGAAGCAATAATGGCAAAAACGAATAATAAAAAATTTCGTCGTTTTATGCTGTTTTACGCGTTAAGAAACGCAGATTAAGCTCAAACGTGCTGTTTTGCTAAAATAAAGCATTTTCAGCATTTTTAGATCGTTGAAATCGTTCAAATAGAAGCAATATTAATAAAAACCGAATAATAAAAATTCGTCGTTTTTATGCTGTTTTACGCGTTAAACACGCAGATTAAAGCTCAAAGTGCTGTTTTACTAAAATAAAGCATTTTCAAGCATTTTAGATCGTTGAAATCGTTCAAATGGACGCAATATTAATAAAAAACGAATAATAAAAATTTCGTCGTTTTTACATGCTGTTTTTACGCGTTAAAACGCAGATTAAAATCAAAACGTGCTGTTTTGCTAAAATAAGCATTTTTCAATTTTAGATCGTTGAAATCGTTCAAATGGACGCAATATTAATAAAACGGAATAATAAAAATTTCGTCGTTTTTATGCTGTTTTACGCGTTAAAAACGCAGATTAAAGCTCAAAACGTGCTGTTTTGCTGGAAATAAGCATTTTCAAACATTTTTAAGATCGTTGAAATCGTTCAAAATAGACGCAATATTAATAAAAACGAATAATAAAAAATTCGTCGTTTTTATGCTTTTGTTTTACGCCCGTTAAAACGCAAATTAAAACTCAAAACGTGCTGTTTTGCTAAAATAAGCATTTTCAAGCATTTTAGATCGTTGAAATCGTTCAAATAGACGCAATATTGTCAAAACGAATAATAAAAATTCGTCGTTTTTATGCTGTTTACGCGTTAAAACGCAGATTAAAGCTCAAGACGTGCTGTTTTGCTAAAATTAGCATTTTTAAAGCATTTTAGATCGTTGGAAATCGTTCAAAATGGACGCAATATTAATAAAACGAATAATAAAAATTTAAATCATTTTATATGTTAAAACATATAAAGCATTTTTAGATCGTTGAAATCGTTCAAATAAGAAGCAATATTAATAAAAACGGGCAACAAAAAAATTCGTCGTTTTTAGTAACTGTTTTACGCGTTAAAACATGATTAAAAAGCTCAAAACGTGCTGTTTTGCTAAAATAAGCTTACATTTTCAAGCATTTTTGAATCGTTGAAATCGTTCAAATAGACGCAATATTAATAAAAACGAATAATAAAAAATTCGTCGTTTTTATGCTGTTTTACGCGTTAAAACACAGATTAAAGCTCAAAACGTGCTGCTTTGCTAAAATAAAATTTCAAGCATTTACCCCAGATCGTTGAAATCGTTCAAATAGAAGCAATATTAATAAAACGAATAATAAAATTCGTCGTTTTTATGCTGTTTTACGCGTTAAAACGCAGATTAAAGCTCAAAACGTGCTGTTTTTTGCTAAAAATTAGCATTTTCAAGCATTTTAGATCGTTGAAATCGTTCAAATAGACGCAATAAAAATAAAAAACGAATAATAAAAATTTCGTCGTTTTATGCTGTTTTACGCGTTAAAACGCAGAATAAAAGCATCAAAACGTTCTGTTTTTGCTCAAATAAGCATTTTCAAGAATTTTAGATCGTTGAAATCGTTCAAATTGAAGCAATATTAATAAAAACAGATAATATAGAAAATTCGTCGTTTTTATGCTGTTTTACGCACGTTAAAACATGATTAAGAAACTCAAAAAGGGCTGTTTTGCTAAAATAAACTTTCAAGCATTTTAGATCGTTGAAATCGTTCAAATAGACGCAATATTAATAAAAACGAATAATAAAAAATTCGTCGTTTTATGCTGTTTACGCGTTAAAACGCGGTGGCTACTCAAAACGTGCTGTTTGCTAAAACCAAAGCATTTTCAAGCATTTTAGATCGTTGAAATCCGTTCAAATAGAAGCAATATTAATAAAACGAATAATAAAAATTCGTCGTTTTATGCTGTTTTTACGCGTTAAAACGCAGATTAAAACTCAAAACGTGCTGTTTTACTAAAATAAGCATTTTCAAGCATTTTAGATCGTTGAAATCGTTCAAATAGAAACAATATTAATAAAAACGAATAATAAAAATTCGTCGTTTTTATGCTGTTTTACGCGTTAAAACGCAGTTAAAAGCTCAAAACGTGCTGTTTTGCTAAAATAAGCTTTTCAAGCATTTTGATCGTTGAAATCGTTCAAATGGACGCAATATTAATAAAAAGAATAATAAAAATTTCGTCGTTTTTTTACTGTTTTCCGTTAAAACCCGATTAAAACTCAAAACGTGCTGTTTTCAAAATAAGCATTTTAAGTTTTTAGATCGTTGAAATCGTTCAAATGAAGCAAATTTAAAAAAAACGAATAATAAAAATTCGTCCCTTTTTTTTGCTTTTACGCAAAAAGCAGATTAAACTCAAAAAGTGCTGTTTTGCTAAAATTAGCATTTTTTAAACATTTTAGATCGTTGAAATCGTTCAAATAGACGCAATAAAAAAAAACGAATAATAAAATTTCGTCGTTTTTTGCTGTTTTGGGGTTAAAAGCAGAATAAAAATCAAAACGTTTTGTTTTCTTTTAAAAAAGCATTTTCAAGCATTTTAGATCGTTGAAATCGTTCAAATAAAGCAATATTAATAAAAGAAAAATAAAAAAACGTCGTTTTTTCTGTTTTTTCGCGTCAAAACGCGTTGCTCAAAACGTGTTTTTTTGCTAAAAAAAGCATTTTTGATCTTGAAATCGTTCAAATAGACGCAATATTTAAAAAAAACGAATAATAAAAAAAATTCGTCGTTTTTTTGCTGTTTTTCCCTTAAAACGGAAATTAAAACTCAAAACGTGCTGTTTTTTCCAAAAAAAGCATTTTCAACATTTTAGATCGTTGAAATCGTTCAAATAGAAAATTTAAAAAAAACGAATAATAAAAAATTCGTCGTTTTTTTGCTGTTTTTCGCGTTTAAAAAGCAGATTAAACTCAAAACTGTTTTTGCTAAAATAAGCATTTTCAAGCATTTTTGATCGTTGAAATCGTTCAAATACGCAATAAATAAAAACGAATAATAAAAATTTTGTTTTTTTTTGCTGTTTTGCGTTAAACGCGATTAAACTCAAAACTTCTGTTTTTCAAAAAAAGCATTTTCAAGCATTTTGATCTTGAAATC
>NW_027049186.1:2500-6095 GCF_025399875.1 Dalotia coriaria
CTTATTTCAAAGCATTTTAGATCCGTTTGAAATCGTTCAAATGCGCAATGATAATAAAACGAATAATAAAATTTCGTCGTTTTATATGCTGTTTTACGCGTTAAAACGCAGAATATAAAGCTCAAACGTGCTGTTTTTGCTAAAATATGCATTTTAAGCATTTTTAGATCGTTGAAATCGTTCAAATAGAATAGCGTAAAAACTGAATAATAAAAATTCGGCCGTTTTTATGCTGTTTGCGTAAACATAGATTAAAGCTCAAAACACGATGCTGTTTGCTAAAATAAGCGCATTTTCGGCGACAGATCGTTGAAATCGTTCAAATAGACGCAATATTAATAAAACGAATAGTAAAAATTCGTCACGTTTTATGCTGTTTTACGCGTTAAAACGCAGATTAAAAACTCAAAACATTTTGTGCTAAATAAGCATTTTCAAGCATTTTAGATCGCGTTGGGAAATCGTTCAAATAGAAGCAATATTAATAAAACGAATAATAAAAAATTCGTCGTTTTATGCTGTTTACGCGTTAAAACGCAGATTAAAACTCAAACTTGTGCTGTTTTGCTTTAAAATGGCATTTTCAAGCATTTTCAGATCGTTGAAATCGTTTAAATAGAAGCAATATTAATAAAAACGAATAATAAAAATTCGTCATTTTTATGCTGTTTTACGCCATTAAAACGCAGATTAAGCTCAAAACGTGCTGTTTTGCTAAAGTCGGCTGTTTTCAAGCATTTTAGATCGTTGAAATCGTTCAAATGGACGCAATATTAATAAAACGAATAATAAAAGTTTCGTCGTTTTTATGCTGTTTACTACGTTAAAACGCAGAATAAAGCAAAACGTGCTGTTTTACCTTTAAAAGATAAGCATTTTCA
This sequence comes from Dalotia coriaria, assembly GCF_025399875.1. Lineage (NCBI taxonomy): Eukaryota > Metazoa > Arthropoda > Insecta > Coleoptera > Staphylinidae > Dalotia > Dalotia coriaria. Next base: position 3,382 of record NW_027049186.1, read on the forward strand.
AGCATTTTTGAATCGTTAAATCGTTCAAACCATTAATATTAATAAGAGCGAATAATAAAAATTCGTCGTTTTTATGTGCTGTTTTACGCGTTAAAACGCAGATTAAAGCTCAAAACGTTGCTGTTTTGCTAAAATAAGCATTTTCAAGCATTTTAGATCGTTAGAATCGTTTAAATAGAAGCAATATTAATAAAAACGAATAATAGAAAATTCGCCATTTTTATGCTGTTTTACGCTGTTAAAAACGCAGATTAAACTCAAACATATTAACTGTTTTGCTAAAATAAGCATTTTTCGAAGCATTTTAGATCGTTGAAATCGTTCAAATGGACGCAATTAATAAAAACGAATAATAAAATTTCGTCGTTTTTATGCTATTTTTACGTTAAAACGCAGAATAAAGCTCAAAAGGCATTGCTGTTTTTGCTAAAATAAACATTTTTCAAGCATTTTGAATCGTTGAAATCGTTCAAAAAAACAATAATTAAAAAGAAAAATAAAAAAATTTTCTTTTATGCTGTTTTACGCGTTAAAACCCCAGATTTCAAAAAGTCTGTTTTTTTAAAAAAAGCATTTTCAAACATTTTGATCTTGAAATCGTTCTGGGCCGTATTAAAAAACGAATAATAAATTTCGTCTTTTTTTATTTTAAAGTTAAAAAGCAGAATAAATAAATCGTCTGTTTTGCTAAAATAAGCATTTTTTAACATTTTTCGTTGTGTTCAAAAAGGCAATATTAATAAAAACGAATAATAAAAAAATTGTCGTTTTATGCTGTTTTAGGCGTTAAAATGCAATTAAAGCTCAAAAAGTTTTTTGTTAAAATAGGCATTTTTGCATTTTTGATCGTTGAAATCGTTTTTAAAAAGAAACAATATTAATAAAAACGAATAATAAAAAAATTTGTCATTTTTTTTGCTGTTTTGCGTTGCAAAAAGCTAAAACGTGCTTTTTTGCAAAAAAAAACATTTTCAAGCATTTTAGATCGTTGAAAACGTTCAAATAGACGCAATATTAATAAAACGAAAAATAAAAAATTTTGTCGTTTTTTTGCTGTTTTACGCGTTAAAACGCAGAAACTCAAAACGTGCTGTTTTGCTAAAATAAGCATTTTGAAGCTTTTGCGAAAACGTTCAAATGAAACAATATTAATAAAAAAAGAATAATAAAAAAATTTGTCGTTTTTTTGCTGTTTTTTCGCGTTAAAACGCGAAAAATAAACTGCTGTTTGCAAAAAAAAACATTTTAAGCATTTTGAGGTTGGAAAAGTTCAAATAAACAATATTAATAAAAAAAAATAATAAAAAAAATTTGTGTTTTTTTCTGTTTTACGTGTTAAAAAGCAGTTAAAACTCAAAAAGTCTGTTTTGCGCATTTTCAAGCATTTTAATCGTTGAAATCGTTCAAATGGGGCCCAAATTTTAAAAAAAAGCGAATAATAAAAAAATTTTGCGTTGTTATGCTGTTTTTTGCGTTAAAAGCGAATAAAACTCAAAACGTGCTGTTTTTAAAAAAATTTTTAAGCATTTTCAAGCATTTTAAAACGTTGAAACGTTCAAATGAACAATATTAATAAAAAAAGAAAAAAAAAATTCGTCGTTTTATCTGTTTTACCCCTTAAAAAGCAGATTAAAAACCAAAACGTGCTGTTTTTTCTAAAAAACATTTTCAAGCATTTTAATCGTTAAATTTAAAAGCGCAATTTAAAAAAAAACGAATAAAAAATTTCGTCGTTTTTTTTGCTGTTTTTCGCGTTAAAAAGCGAAAAAAACTCAAAATGCTGTTTTGCTTAAAAAAATTTTCAAGCATTTTAGATCGTTGAAATCGTTCAAATAGAAGCAAGATTTTAAAAAAAAAAGAATAAAAAATTCGTCGTTTTTTTGCTGTTTTTCCGTTAAAAACCGTTAAAACCAAAAATTTGGCAAAAAAAGGCATTTTCAAGCATTTTAGATCGTTGAAATCGTTCAAATAGACGCGTATTAATAAAAAAGAATAAAATAAATTCGTCGTTTTTTGTGACGCGTTAAAAGCAGATTAAACTCAAAACTGCTGTTTTGCTAAAATGCTTTAAACATTTTAGATCGTTGAAATCGTTAAAAAGACGCAAATTTAAAAAAAACGAAATTAAAAAAATTTGTCGTTTTTTTGCTGTTTTACGCGTTAAAACGCGAAACTTGTTTTCTAAAATAAGCATTTTCAAGCATTTTAGATCGTTGAAATCGTTCAAAAGAAGCAATATTAATAAAAAAGAATAAAAAAATTCGTCGTTTTTTTCTGTTTTTCCGTTAAAACGCAGATTAAAACTCAAACGTGCTGTTTTCCCTAACTTTTTAAGCATTTTGTCGTTTAAATCGTTCAAAAAAAACGCAATATTAATAAAAACGTTAAAAAATTCCCTTTTTTTGCGCTAAAAACCTGATTAAACTCAAAAAGTGATGGCAAAAAACATTTTCGCTTAATTTTGAAATCGTTCAAAAAGACGCAATTTAAAACGAATAAAAAAAATCGTCGTTTTTTTTGCTGTTTTGCGTTAAAACGTTAAACTCAAAACGTGCTGTTTTCCCAAAATAAGCATTTTCAACTTTTTTGTCGTTGAAATCTTCAAATAGAAGCAATATGAATAAAACGAATATTAAAAAATTTTGTCGTTTTTGTTTTTACGCGTTAAACGCAGATTTAACCAAAAAGTGCTGTTTTTCTAAAAAAAAGCATTT
>NW_027049187.1:0-6092 GCF_025399875.1 Dalotia coriaria
TTAAAGAAAAGGGAAAAAAAAAAAAAAAAAAATTTTTTTTTTTGTTTATGCGTTTAGCGTTAAAACGCAGTTAAAGCTCAAAAGTGCTGTTTTGCTAAAATAAGCATTTTCAAGCATTTTAAGATCGTTAAATCGACAAAATGAAGAATATTAATAAAACGAATAATAAAAAATTCGTCGTTTTATGCTGTTTTACGCGTTAAAACGCAGATTAAAACTCAAAACTGCGTTTTGCTAAAATAAGCATTTCAAGCATTTAGATCGTTGAAATCGTTCAAATAGACGCAATATTAATAAAAACGAATAATAAAAAATTCGTCGTTTTTTTGCTGTTTACGCTTTTTAAAAAAAGATTTAAGCTCAAAAACGTGCTGTTTTGCTAAAATAAATTCGAAGCATTTTAGATCGTTGAAATCGTTCAAATAGAAGCAATATTAATAAAACGAATAATAAAAAATTTCGTTTTATGCTGTTTACGCGTTAAAAAGCAGATTAAACTAAAACGTGCTGTTTGTAAAATAAGCATTTTTGCTTTTAGATCGTTGAAATCCGGGTTAAATAGACGCAATATTAATAAAAACGAATTAAAATTTCGTCGTTTTATGCTTTTACGCGTTAAAACCCGATTAAAAACTCAAAACTAAGCTGTTTTGCTAAAATAAAACATTTTCAAGCATTTTAGACCGTTAAATCGTTCAAAATAGACGCAATATTAAAAAACGAATAATAAAAATTCGTCGTTTTATGCTGTTTTACGCGTTAAACGCAGATTAAAAAACTCAAAACGTGCTGTTTTGCTAAAATGCATTTTCAAGCTTAATCGTTGAAATCGTTCAATAGAAGCAATATTAATAAAAACGAATAATAAAAATTTCGTCGTTTTATGCTGTTTTAGCGTTAAAACGCAGATTAAAATCAAACGTCTGTTTTTGCTAAAATAAGCATTTTCAATCATTTTAAGATCGTTGAAATCGTTCAAATGGACAATATTAATAAAAACGAAATAAAAAAATTCGTCGTTTTATGCTGTTTTACGCGTTAAAACGCAGTTAAAGCTCAAAACGTCTGTTTGCAAAATAAAATTTTCAAGCATTTTAGATCTTGAAATCGTTAAATAGAACAATATTAAAACGATAATAAAAATTTCGTCGTTCATGCTGTTTTACGCGTTAAAACGCAGATTAAAACTCAAAACGTTCTGTTTTGCTAAAATAAGCATTTTCAAGCATTTTTAGATCGTTGAAATCGTTCAAATAGAAGCAATATTAATAAAAACGAATTAAAAAAATTCGTCGTTTTTTATGCTGTTTTACGCGTTAAAACGCAGATTAAAAACTCAAAAGTGCTGTTTTGCTAAAATAAAGCATTTTCAAACATTTTAGATCGTTGAAATCGTTCAAATAGACGCAATATTAATAAAAACGAATAATAAAAATTTCGTCGTTTTTATGCTGTTTACGCGTTAAAACGCTGATTAAAAAATCAAAACGTGCTGTTTTCAAAATAAGCATTTTCAAGCATTTTTGGGTTGGGAAAAACCCTTCAAATAGACGCAATAAATAAAAAAAGAATAATAAAAAAAATTTGTCGTTTTTATGCTGTTTTGTGTTAAAACGCAGGTTAAAAAACTCAAAACGTGCTGTTTTGCTAAAATAAGCATTTTCAAGCTTTTTAAATTTGAAATCCCTTCAAATAGAAGCAATATTAATAAAAAAAAGAAAAAAATAAAAATTTCGTCCCTTTTTAAAGCTGTTTTAAAGCCTTAAAAGCAGGGTTGGGCCCAAAAAGTGCTGTTTTGCTAAAATAACATTTTCCCAAACATTTTAGATCGTTGAAATCGTTCAAAAAGGACCCCCGTAATAAAAAAAATAATAAAAAAATTTCCCGTTTTTTTTCTGTTTTTTCCCCGTTAAAACGCAGATTAAAAAAATCAAAACTTCTGTTTTTTCTAAAATAAACATTTTCAAGCCTTTTATCGTTGAAATCGTTCAAATAAAACAATATTTAAAAAAAACGAATAAAAAAATTCGTCGTTTTTTTTGCCTTTTACGCGTTAAAACGCAGATTAAAACTCAAAACGTGCTGTTTTTTCTAAAATAAAAAATTTTTAAAACATTTTAGATCGTTGAAATCGTTCAAATAGACGCAATAAAATTTAAAAAAGAATAATAAAAATTTCGTCGTTTTTATGCTGTTTTTTCGCCCTTAAAAAGCAGATTAAAACCAAAACGTGCTGTTTTGGGAAAAAAAAGCATTTTCAAGCATTTTAGATCGTTGAAATCGTTCAAAAGGGAATATTAATAAAAACGAATAATAAAAAAATTTGTCGTTTTTTTGCTGTTTTACGCGTTAAAACGCCCGATTAAAGCTCAAAAAATTCTTTTACTAAAATAAACATTTTCAAGCATTTTAGATCGTTGGGAAAACGTTCAAAAAAGACGCAATATTTAAAAAAAACGAATAAAAAAAATTTCGTCGTTTTTTTTCTGTTTTACGCGTTAAAACGCTGATTAAAGCTCAAAACGTGCTGTTTTGCTAAAATAAACATTTTCAAGCATTTTAGATCGTTGAAATCGTTCAAATAGACGCAATATTAATAAAAAACGGGTATGTAAAATTCGTCGTTTTTTATCTTGTTTTACGCGTTAAAACGCAGATTAAAGCTCAGGAACGTGCTGTTTTGCTAAAATAAGCATTTTCGAAGCATTTTTAGATCGTTGAAATCGTTCAAATAGAAGCAATATTAATAAAAACGAATAGTAAAAAATTCGTCGTTTTTTGTGCTGTTTTACGCGTTAAAACGCAGATTATAGCTCAAAACGTGCTGTTTTAGCGTAAGCATTTTCAAGCATTTTTAGATCATTTGAAATCGTTCAAATAGACGCAATATTAATAAAAACGGAATAATAAAAAAGATTCGTCGTTTTATTCTGTTTTACGCGTTAAAACGCATGTAAAGCTCAAAACGTGCTGTTTTGCTAAAATAAGCATTTTCAAGCATTTAGATCGTTAGAATTTGGTTTCAAATAGATGCAATATTAATAAAACGAATAATAAAAAATTCGTCGTTTTATGCTGTTTTTACGCGTTAAAACGCGGATTAAAAAGCTCAAAACGTGCTGTTTTGCTTTAAAATAAACATTTTCAAGCATTTTAGATCGTGAAATCGTTCGAATAATAAAAAATTCGTCGTTTTGTGCTGTTTTGCGCGTTAAAACGCAGTTAAAACTCAAAACGTGCTGTTTTGCTAAAATAGCCCATTTTTTAGATGCTTGAAAATGCTTTACATTTGTAAAACAATACATTAACTTTATCTACGTTTAACGCGTAAAACAGCATAAAACGACGAATTTCGTATTCGATTTTTAACCAACTATTACTTCTGTTGAACATTTCAACTCGCAACTGCTATTTCAAACAGCACGTTGAACTTATCTGCGTTTTTGGCGTAAACGGCATAAAACGACGAATTTTATTATTCGTTTTTATTAATATTCTTTCAACTGAACATTCAACGATACTGAAAATAACGACACCGAAACACGTTTAACAATCTGCGTTTTAACGACAACATAAAACGACGAAATTTTTATTATTCGTTTTATTTTGTGCGTCGCAGCGATTTCAGCGATGCAAAATAGCAGCTCTTGTTTTAACAAACAGCGTTGGCTTTAATCTGCGTTTTTAACGCGTAAGCAACGCCAAAAAGCGACAAAAGTATTCGTTACGCGTCACCATTTCGAACGATTTCAGCACGATCTAAATAACAGCCTTGTACCAGCAAAACAGCACGTTTTTGGCACAATACTGCGTTTTTAGCGCGTAAGCATAAAAGCTGACGGGTACATTATTGGTTTTATTAATATTGCTTCCAGCGAACATTCAACGATCACAAACTCTTTGAAAATAACATTTTAACAAACAGCGGCAATATCTGCGTTTTGTTGCATAAAACAACGAATTTTATTGATGCGTTTTTAACAATATTGCTTCTGTTTGAACGATTCAACGATCTAAATAGCAGCATTTTAGCAAAACGGCGTTTGGCACAGCTGCGCAGCGCGTAAACGGCGCCGACGACAATTTTGGTATTCATTTTGACAATAATGCATCTGTTGAACGATTTCAGCGCGATACAAAATAACGAAAATAACATTTAACGAAACGGCGTTTACGGCAATATGGATTTTGGCAGCGTAAGCGCCAAAACGACGAACACATTATTGCGTTTGCAACCAATATTGCGTCTATTTGAACGAGATTCTGGCACGATCACAAAAATAACGAAAATGGCGGCAGCAGAAGCAGCGTTTTATTTATAATCTGCGTTTTTGGCTGCGTAAACGGCATAAGCACGACGGTTTTATTAATATTGTATTATCTAAATAACTGAAACATTTAGCAAAACGTGGCAGTCTGCGTTTTGGCGCGGCATAAAAAACGAATTTTGACCATTCGTTTTTATTGCGTCTGTTGGCGATTTCAACGATCTAAATGGCGAAAAATACTTATTTTAACGGCACGTTTTGGCGCAATCGGCGTTTGCAGGCGGCATAAAAACGACGAGGTACATTATTCGTTTTTATTAATATTGCGTCTGAACGATAACGATATAACTTTGAAAATGCTTTATTTTAATGAACGGCATTTGGCTTTTAATCTGCCAAAAAAATTTAATTTTTTTTTTTTTCCCGGGTTTTTTTAAAAAGGGAAAAATTTTTTTTTAAAAAAAATTTTTTTTTTCAACCAAAAAAAAAAGAAAAAAAAACCCTTTTTTTTTTTTAAAAAAAAAAAAATTCCCTTTTTTTTTTTTTAAAAATTTTGGGTTTTTAAAAAAAAAAAAAAAAATTTTTAAAAAAAATTTTAAAAATTTTTTTTTAAAAGGGAAAAAAAAACCTTTTTTTGGGGTTAAAACCCCTTTTTTTGGGGGAAAAAACCAAAATTTTCGTTTTTTTAAAAAAAAAGGGGGAAAACCCGGGGAAATTTCTGGGGGGAAAAAAAAAAAAAAAAAAAAACCCTTTCCCCCCCCAAAAAAAATTTTTTTTTTTTTTAAAAATTTTTTTTTTCCCAAAAAAAATTTTTTTGAACCTTTAATTTTTAAAAACCCCTTTTGGGGGGGGGAAAAAATTTTTGGGGTTTTTTTAAAAAACCCCTTTTTAAAAATTTTTTTTCCAAAAATTTTTTTTCAATTTTTAAAATTTTTGGGAAACCTTTTTTTTTGGGTTTTTGGGGAAAAAAATTTCAAAAAAAAAAAATTTTTGGGGGTTTTTTTTTTTTAAAATTTTTCCAAAAAAAAAATTTTTTTTTTTTTTTTGGGGCCCCCCTTTTTTTTTTTTTTTTTTTTAAAAAGGGGGGGGGCCCCTTTTTAAAAAAAAACTTTGGGAAAACCCCCCCTTTTTTTTTTTTTTAAAAGGGGAAAAAAATTTTAAAAAAAAATTTTTTTTTGGGTTTTTAAAAAATTTAAAAGGCGAAAGGGTTTTTTTTTTTTTTAAAAAAAGGCTTTAAAAAAATTTTTTTTTTTTTTTAAAAATTTTTTTTTTTTTTTTTGGGGGAAAAAAAAAAATTTTTTCAAGGTTTTTTAAATTTTTTGGGTTTAAAAAAAACGGTTTTTTTTTAAAAATTTTTGGAAAAACCCCCCCCCAAAAAAGGGAAAAAATTTTTTTTTTGACTAATTTTTTTTTTTTAAAATTTTTGGGGGTTTTGTTTCGGCCAAAAAAACGGGCCCTTTTTTTTTTTTGGGGGGGGTTTTTTTAAAAAAAAATTTTTTAAAAAAATTTTTTTGGTTTTTTGTTTAAAAAATTTTTTTTTAACGGGGGCCCTTTTTTTCCCCCCCCGGGGGGGGGGGGTTTTTTTTTTTTTTAACGTTTAAAAAAAAGGCCCAAATGTTTTAACGAAAGGGGGAGCTTTTTGGGGAAAAGGGGGGGGGAAATTTTTTTAAATTTTTGGGGGAAAATTTAAATTTTTTTTTTTGGGGGGGGGGGTTTGGGTTTCCGGGGGGAAAAAAAAAAAACCTTTTTTTTTGGGGGCCCAAAAATTTTTTAAATTTTAAAAAAAAAGGGGGGGGGGTTTTGGGGCCCCAAAAGGGAAATTTT
>NW_027049188.1:0-6087 GCF_025399875.1 Dalotia coriaria
ATTTTTAAAACCGTTTTTTTTTTATTCTTTTTAACGGTTTAAAGATTAAAAAAAATTTTTTTTTGAAAAATTTTTTTGGGTTTTTAACGGTTTTAAGGGTAAAAAGCTAAAAGCAAATTTTTTACGTTTTTTTTTATTCTTCTTTTAAGTTTAACACTAAAAGGGCTTAAAATTTTTATTTTACAAAAAAAAATTTTTTTCGTTTTTAAAAAAACCCGCTAAAAAAAAATTTTTTTTTTTTTTAACGTTTTTAAAAAAACTTTTTTTGAACATTCGTTAAAATCTTAAATGATTTTCAAAACAAATTTTGAAATGCTTATTTTAAAAAAAAAACAAAAAAAAACGAATTTTTATTACTCGTTTTAATTAAACCATTTAAAAAGAAATTTATTATTGTTTTTTAAAAAAATTTTTTTAAAAAAACGATTTTTAGCTTTAAATGCTTAAGCTATTTTAGCAAAACAGCACGTTTTAGCTTTATTCGCGTTTTAACGCGTAAACAGCATAAAAACGCAAATTTTTATTATTCGTTTTTATTTATTGCGTCTATTTGAACGATTTCAACGATCTAAAATGCTTGAAAATGCTTATTTTAGCAAAACAGCACGTTTTGAGCTTTAATCTGCGTTTTAACGCGTAAACAGCATAAAACGACGAATTTTTTATTATTCGTTTTATTAATATTGCTTCTATTTGAACGATTTCAACGATCTAAAATGCTTGAAAATGCTTATTTAGCAAAACATCACGTTTTGAGCTTTAATCTGCGTTTTAACCGTAAAACACATAAAAGACGAAATTTTTATTATTCGTTTTTTATTAATATTGCTCTATTTGAACGATTTCAACGATCAAAAATGAAAATGCTTTTTTTTAGCAAAACAGCACTTTTTGAGCTTTATTCTGCGTTTAACGCGTAAACAGCATAAAACGACGAATTTTTCAATTCGTTTTTATTAATATTGCTTCTTATTTGCGATTTCAACGATCTAAAATGTTGAAAATGCTTATTTAGCAAAACAGCACGTTTTGAGCTTTAATTGCGTTTTAACCGTAAAAGCATAAAAACGACGAAATTTTTATTATTCGTTTTTATTTTATTGCGTCTATTTGAACGGATTTCAAGATCTAAAATGCTTGAAAATGCTTATTTTAGCAAAACAGCACGTTTTGAGTTTAATCTGCGTTTTAACGCGTAAAAAGCATAAAAACGACAAAATTTTTTTATCGTTTTATTAATACTTCTATTTGAACGATTTCACGATCTAAAATGCTTGAAAATGCTTATTTTAGCAAAACAGCAGTTTTGAGTTTAATCTGCGTTTTAACGCGTAAAACAGCATAAAAACGACGAAATTTTTATTATTCGTTTTTATTAATATTGCTCTATTTGAACGATTTCAACGATCTAAATGCTTAAATGCTTATTTTAGAAACAGCACGTTTGAGCTTTATTCTGCGTTTTAACGCGTAAAACAAGCATAAAACGACGAAATTTTTATTATTCGTTTTATTTTATTGCGTCTATTTGAACGGAAATTTCAGATCTAAAATGCGAATGCTTGATTTTAGCAAAACAGCACGTTTTGAGCTTTAATCTGCGTTTTAACGCGTAAAACAGCATAAAACGACTGTAAATTTTTATTATTCGTTTTTATTAATTGCTATTTGAACGATTTCACGATCTAAAATGCTTGAAAATGCTTATTTTAGCAAAACAGCACGTTTTGAGCTTTAATCTGCGTTTTAACGCGTAAAACAGCATAAAACGACGAATTTTTATTATTCGTTTTTATTAATATTGCGTCTATTTGAACGATTTCAACGATCTAAAATGTTTGAAATTCTTATTTTAACAAAACAGCACGTTTTGAGCACAATCTGCGTTTTAACGCGTAAAACAGCATAAAAACGACGAAATTTTATTATTCGTTTTTTATTAGTATTGCGTCTATTTGAACGATTTCAACGATCTAAAATCTTGAAAATGCTTATTTTAGCAAAACAGCACGTTTGAGCTTTAATCTGCGTTTTAACGCGTAAAACAGCATAAAACGACGAATTTTTATTATTCGTTTTATTAATATTGCGTCTGCTGAACGATTTCAGCGATCTAAAATACTTGAAAATGCTTATTTAGCAAAACAGCGCGTTTGAGCTTTAATCAGCGTTTTAACGCGTAAAACAGCATAAAAACGAGCGAAATTTTTATTATTTGTTTTTTTATTAATGCGTCTGTTGAACGATTTCAACGATCCTAAAATGCTTGAAAATGCTTATTTTGTAGCAAAACCAGCACGTTTGAGCTTTAATCTGCCGTTTTAACGCGTAAAACAACGCAAAAACGACGAATTTTTTTATTATTCATTTTATTAATATTGCTTCTATTTGAACGATTTTCAACGATCTAAATGCTTGAAAATGTATTTTAGCAAAACAGCACGTTTGAGCTTTTAATCACCGTTTTTAACGCGTAAAACAGCATAAAACGACAGAAATTTTTATTATTTGTTGTTTTATTAATATTGCGTCTGTTGAACGATTTCAGCGATCTAAAATGCTTGAAATGCTTATTTTGTAAAACAGCAGCACGTTTGAGCTTTAATCTGCGTTTTAACGCGTAAAACAGCAAAACGACGAAATTTTTTATTATTCGTTTTTTATTAATATTGCTTCCTATTTGAACATTTCAGCGATCTAAAATGGCAGAAAATGCGGTTGCAGCAAAACGGCACGTTTGAGCTTTTAATCTGCGTTTTAACGTAAAACAGCATAAAAGCGACGAAATTTTTATTATTCGTTTTTATTAATGTGCTTCTATTTGAACGATTTCAACGATCTAAAATGCTTGAAAATGCTTTATTTTAGCAAAACAGCGTTTGAGGCTTTAATCTGCGTTTTAACGCGTAAAACAGCATAAAACGACGAAATTTTTATTATTCGTTTTTATTAATATTGCGTCTATTTGAACGATTTCAAGCGATCTAAAATGCTTGAAAATGCTTATTTGCTTAAGCAGCACGTTTTGAGAGCTTTAATCTGCGTTTTAACGCGTAAAACAGCATAAAACGACGAATTTTTATTATTCGTTTTATTTTTTATTGCGTCTATTTGAACGGTTCAACGATCTAAAATGGCGAAAATGCTTATTTTAGCAAAACAGCACGTTTTGAGCACGTCTGCGTTTTAACGCGTAAAACAGCATAATAACGGCGAGATTTTTATTATTCGTTTTTTGTTTTATTGCGTCTGTTGAACGATTTCAACGATCTAAAATGCTCGAAAATGCTTATTTTAGCAGCAAAACAGCGCGTTTTGAGCTTTATTCTGCGATTTTAACGCGTAAAATAGCATAAAACGACGGTACATTATTCGTTTTTATTTTTATTGCGTCTATTTGAAGAGACGATTTCCAACGATAAAATGCTTGAAAATGCTTATTTTAGCAAAACAGCACGTTTTGAGCTTTTAATCTGCGTTTTAACGCGTAAAACAGCATAAAACGACAGATTTTTATTATTCGATTTTATTAATATTGCTTCTATTTGAACGTGATTTCAGCGATCTAAAATGCTTGAAAATGCTTATTTTAGCAAAACAGCACGTTTGAGCTTTTAATCTGCGTTTTAACGCGTAAAGAGCAGCATAAAACGACGATATTTTGCCATAATTCGTTTTTATTAATATTGCACGTCTATTTGAACGATTTCCAGCTATCTAAAATGCTTGAAAATAGCATTTAGCAAAACAGCACGTTTTGAACTTTTAATCTGCGTTTAACGCGTAAACAGCATAAAACGACGAATTTTTTTATTATTCGTTTTTTATTAATGTGCTTCTATTTGAACGATTTCAGCGATCTAAAATGTTTGAAAATGCTTATTTTAACAAAACAGCGCGTTTTTTTTTTTTTTTTTTTGGGCTTTAATCTGCGTTTTAACTCGTAAAACAGCGCCAAAAACGGCAAAATTTTTATTGTTGTTTTTTTATTAATATTGCGTCTATTTAAACGATTTCAACTGGCGCGATCTAAAATGCTTGAAAGAAATGCTTATTTTAGCAAAACAGCACGTTTGAGCTTTATTCTGCGTTTTAACGCGTAAAACAGCATAAAACGACGAAATTTTTATTATTCGTTTTATTTTTTATTGCGTCTATTTGAACGATTTCAAAAGATCTAAAATGCTTGAAAATGCTGACTTTAGCAAAACAGCGCACGTTTTGAGCTTTAATCTGCGTTTTAACGCGTAAAACAGCATAAAAACGACGAATTTTTTATTATTCGATTTTTTATTATGTTGCTTCTATTTACGGAACGATTTTCAACGATCACAAAATGCTTGAAAATGCTTATTTTAGCAAACAGCACGTTTTGAGCTTTAATCTGCGTTTTTAACGCGTAAAACAGCATAAAACGACGATATTTTTATAATTCGTTTTTTATTAATATTGCGTCTATTTGAACGGTTCAAACTATAAAATGCTTGAAAATGCTTATTTTAGCAAAACAGCACGTTTTGAGCTTTAATCTGCGTTTAACGCGTAAAACAGCTTATAAAACGACAGATTTTTTATTATTCGTTTTTTATTAATATTGCTTCAGTTGAACGATTTCAACGATCTAAAATGTTTGAAATGCTTATTATAACAAAACAGCACGTTTTGAGCATTCTATTTGAACGATTTCAACGTCTAAATGCTTGAAAAGCATTTTGCAAAACAGCACGTTTAGAGCTTTAATCGCGTTTTAACGCGAAAACAAATAAAAGACGAAATTTTTTTATTGTTTTTTATTATATTGCGTCTATTTTAACAATTCAACGATAAAATGCGAAAATGCTTTTTAGCAAACAGCACGTTTTGAGCTTTAAACTGCGTTTTAACGGTAAACACATAAAAGGCGAATTTTTATTATTCGTTTTATTAATTGCTTCTATTTAAACGTTCAACGATCTAAAAGCGAAAATCTTATTTTGCAAAACAGCCGTTTGAGCTTTTAATCTGCGTTTTAACGCGTAAAACAGCATAAAAACGAAATTTTATATTCGTTTTTTTTAATTTGCTCTATTTGAACGATTCAACGATCTAAAATGCTTTTAAATGCATTTTTAGCAAAACAGCACGTTTTTAACTTTAATCTGCGTTTTAACGTACAGCTAAAAAAGACGAATTTTTATTATTCGTTTTTATTAATATTGCGTCTATTTGAACGTTTCGGATCTAAAATGCTTGAAAATGCTTATTTTTTGCAAAACGCACGTTTGAAGCTTTATTCTGCCTTAACGCGTAAACACATAAAAAAGACGAATTTTTATTATTCGTTTTTATTTATTTTCTTCTATTTGAACGATTTCAACGATCTAAAAGCTTGAAAAAGCATTTTAAAAACGGGAGTTTTGAGCTTTAATCTGCGTTTTTTAAAGCGTAAAACAGCATAAAACGACGGGGTTTTTTTTTTTTCGTTTTTTTTTAATATTGCTCTATTTGAACGATTTTAACGTTAAAATGCTTGAAAATGCATTTTGCAAAACAGCCGTTTTTAGCTTTTTTCTGCGTTTTTTCGCGTAAAACCATAAAACGCGAAATTTTTTTATTCGTTTTTATTAATATTGCTTTTATTTGAACGATTTCACGATCTAAAATGCGAAAATCTTATTTTAAAAACGCACGTTTTAAGGTTTAATCTGCGTTTAACGTAAAACCAAAAAAACGCGAAATTTTTTTTATTCTTTTTATTTATTGGCTATTTGAACGATTTCAACGATCAAAATGCTTGAAAATGCTTATTTTGAAAACAGCACGTTTTTAGCAATCTGCGTTTTAACGCGTAAAAAAGCAAAAAAAACGAATTTTTTTTTTATTCTTTTTATTTAAAATTGCTTCTATTTAACGATTTCAACGTCAAAAAGCTTGAAAATCATTTTTGCAAAACAGCCTTTTACTTTAATCTGCGTTTTTTAAAGCGTAAAACAGCATAAAACGAGAAAATTTTTATTATTCGTTTTTTTAAATTTGCTCTTTTGAACGTTTTTCTAAAAAGAAAACTTTTTAAAAAAAAATGCTTTTGGGAAAAAATGGGCTTTTTTT
>NW_027049189.1:0-6085 GCF_025399875.1 Dalotia coriaria
TTTTGGCCCTTTTTGGTTTTAGTTAAAATGCTTAAAATCTTTTTTACAAAACACCTTTTGAGCAATCTGCGTTTTTAACCCTAAAACAACATAAAATGACGAATTTTTTTTTCATTTTTATTAATTTGCTTCTATTTAAAAGATTTCAACGATCTAAAAAGCGAAAATGCTTATTTTAGCAAAACAGCTGTTTTAGCTTTTTAAACTGCGTTTTTTAAAGCGTAAACGCATAAAACGACAATTTTTTTTTTATTCGTTTTTTTTTAATATTCTTCTATTTGAACGACCAACGTTTAAAATGGGGAAAATGCTTATTTTGCAAAACAGCACGTTTTAGCTTTTTAAACTGCGTTTTAACCCTAAAAAACATAAAACGACGAAATTTTTTTTTTTGGTTTTATTAATATTGCGTCTTTTGAACCATTTCAACGATCTAAAAAGCTTGAAAATGCTTATTTTACAAAACAGCACGTTTGAGCTTTTTTTCTGGTTTTTTAAAGCAAAACGCATAAAAAAGGAAATTTTTTTTATTCTTTTTTTTTTTTTTTGGTTTTTGGGAAAGTTTAACGATCTAAAATGCTTGAAAATGCTTTTTTAGCAAAACAGCACTTTTTAGCTTTTTAAACTGCGTTTTAACGCGTAAAAAAACCCTAAAACGACGTTTTTATTATTCGTTTTTTTAAAAATTTTTCTTTTATTTGAACGATTTCAACGATCTAAAATGCTTGAAAATCTTATTTTAGCAAAACAGCACGTTTTTTAGCTTTTTAAACTGCGTTTTTAAAGGTAAAACAGCAAAAACGACGGTTTTTTTATTCGTTTTTTTAATATTGCTTATTTGAACATTTCAACGATCCAAAATGCTTGAAAAAGCATTTTACAAAAAAAGCACGTTTTTAGCTTTTCCGTTTTTCGTAAAACAACATAAAAAAGACGAAAAATTTTTTATTCGTTTTTTTTTAAAAGCCCATTTGAAAGATTTCAACGATCTAAAATCTTAAAAAGCTTATTTTAGCAAAACAGCACGTTTGAGCTTTAATCGCGTTTTAAGCGTAAAAAAACATAAAACGACAATTTTTTTTTATTGTTTTTTTTAATATTGCTTTTATTTGAACGATTTCAACGTCTAAAATGCTTGAAAATGCTTATTTAGCAAAACAGCACGTTTTTAGCTTTTTAAACTGCGTTTTTTAACGTAAAACCCAAAAAAGACGAAAATTTTTTTTTTGTTTTTTTAATTTGCTTCTTTTGAACGATTTCAACGATCTAAAATGCTTGAAAATCTTATTTTAGCAAAACAGCAGTTTGAGCTTTTAAACTGCGTTTTAAGCGTAAACACATAAAACGACGAATTTTTATTATTCGTTTTTTTTAATATTGTTCTATTTGAACGATTTCAACGTCAAAATGCGAAAAACTTTTTTAGCAAAACAGCAGTTTTGACTTTAATTGGGGTTTTCGCGTAAAAACCCTAAAACGACGAATTTTTATTATTCGTTTTTATTAATTTGGTCTATTTGAACGATTTCAACGATTTAAAAAGGAAAAGCTTATTTTAGCAAAACAGCCCTTTTGAGCTTTAATCTGCGTTTTAACCCTAAAACAGCAAAAAGAAATTTTTTTTTTATTCTTTTATTAAATTGCTTTTATTTAAACGATTTCAACGATCTAAAATGCTTAAAAAGTTTTTTTGCAAAACAGCAGTTTTGAGCTTTAATCTGCGTTTTAACGCGTAAAACAGCATAAAACGACGAGGGTACATTATTCGTTTTTTACTTTATTAATATTGCGTCTATTTGAACGATTTCAGCGATCTACAAAATGCTTGAAAGAAAATGCTTATTTTAGCAAAACAGCACGTTTTGAGCTTTTAATCTGCGTTTTAACGTTTAAAACAGCATAAAACGACGAAATTTTTATTATTCGTTTTATTAATATTGCTTTATTTGAACGATTTCAACGATCTAAAATGTGAAAATGCTTATTTTAGCAAAAACAGCACGTTTTGAGCTTTTAATCTGCGTTTTTAACGCGTAAAACAACATAAAACGACGAATTTTTATTATTCGTTTTTATTATGTGTGCTTCTATTTGAACGATTTTCCAGCTTGATCTAAAATGCTTGAAAATGCTTATTTTAGCAAAACAGCACGTTTTGAGCTTTAATCTGCGTTTTTTAACGCGTGAAACAGCATAAAACGACGAATTTTTATTATTCGTTTTTATTAATATTACTTCTATTTGAACGATTTCAACGATCTAAAATGCTTGAAAATGCTTATTTTAGCAAAACAGCGCGTTTTGGGCTTTAATCTGCGTTTTAACGCGTAAAACATCATAAAAACGACGAAATTTTTATTATTCGCTTTTTATTAATATTGCTTCTATTTGAACGATTTCAGCGATCTAAAATGGCGAAAATGCTTATTTTAGCAAAACAGCATGTTTTGAGCTTTAATCTGCGTTTTTAACGCGTAAAACAGCATAAAAACGACGAATTTTTTTATTATTCGTTTTTTTTATTAATATTGCTTCTATTTGTGAACGATTTCAACGATCACAAAATGCTTGAAAATGCTTATTTTTAGCAAAGCAGCACGTTTTGAGCTTTTAATCTGCGTTTTAACGTGTAAACAGCGCATAAAACGACGAAATTTTTATTATTCGTTTTTTAATGGCAATTGCACCATTTGAACGATTTCAGCGATCTAAAATGCTTGAAAATGCTTATTTTTAGCAAAACAGCGTTTTGAGCTTTAATCTGCGTTTTAACGCGTAAAACAGCATAAAACGACGAATTTTTATTGTCGTTTTTTTATTAATATTGCTTCTATTTGAACGTTTCAACGATCTCTAAAATGCGCTTGAGAAAATGCTTATTTTTGTAAAACAGCACGTTTGCAGGCTTTAATCTGCGTTTTAACGCGTAAACAGCAAAACGACGGGTACATTATTTAGACTTTTTATTAATGTGCGTCTATTTGAACGGTTTTCAGCGATCTAAAATACTTGAAAATGCTTATTTTAGCAAAACAGCACGTTTTGAGCTTTTGCAATCCGGCGTTTTAACGCGTAAAACAGCATAAAACGACGAAATTTTTATTATTTGTTTTATTAATATTGCGTCTGTTGAACGATTTCAACGATCTAAAATGCTTGAAAATGCTTATTTTTAGCAAAACAGCACGTTTGAGCCTTAATCTGCGTTTTAACGCGTAAACAGCATAAAAACGACGCGTACTTTTATTATTCGTTTTATTAATATTGCTTCTATTTGAACGATTTCAACGATCTAAAATTAAGCGAAAATGCTTATTTTAGCAGCAAAACAGCGTTTTGAGCTTTAATGCGTTTTAACGCGTAAAACATCATAAAAACGACGAAATTTTATTATTAAACTTTTTATTAATATTTGCTTCTATTTGGCGAGACGATTTCAGCGATCTGAAATGCTTGAAAATCTTATTTTTTGCAGCAAAACAGCATGTTTGAGCTTTTAATCTGCGTTTTTAACGCGTAAAAACAGCATAAAAACGACGAATTTTTATTATTCGTTTTTATTAATATTGATTCCTATTTGAACGATTCCAGCGATCTAAAAGTAGCACGAAAATGCTTATTTTTGTAAAACGGCGTTTGGGGAGCTTTAATCTGCGTTTTAACGCGTAAACAGCATAAAAACGACGAATTTTTTATTATTCGTTTTATTAATATTCGCGTCTATTTGAACGTTTCAGCGATCCTAAAATGCTTGAAATGCTTATTTTAGCAAAACAGCATGTTTGAGCTTTTAATCTGCGTTTTAACGCGTAAAACAACATAAAAATGGCGATTTTTTATTAATTGCATTTTATTAATATTGCTTCTATTTAAACGATTTTCAACGATCTAAAATGCTTGAAAATGCTTATTTTAGCAAAACAGCATGTTTTGAGCTTTAATCTGCGTTTTAACGCGTAAAACAGCATAAAAACGACAGATTTTTTATTATTCGTTTTATTAATATTACTTCTATTTGAACGGCTTCAACGGATTTAAAATGCTTGAAAATAAACATTTTAGCAAAACAGCACGATTTGAGCTTTAATCTGCGTTTTTAACTGTTAAAACAACATAAAACGACGAAATTTTTATTATTCGTTTTATTAATATTGCGTCTATTTGAACGATTTTAACGATCTAAAATGCTTGAAAATGCTTATTTTAGCAAACAGCGCGTTTGAGCTTTATTCTGCGTTTTAACGCGTGAAACATAAAACGACGAAAATTTTATTATTCTTTTTATTTTTATTGCGTCTATTTGAACGATTTCAACGATCTAAAATGTGAGAAATGCTTATTTTAGCAAAACAAGCACGTTTGAGCTTTAATCTGCGTTTTTAACGCGTAAAACAGCATAAAACGACGAATTTTTATTATTCGTTGTAGTAATATTTAGCTTCTGTTTGAACGATTTCAACGATCCGTCTTGAAAATGCTTATTTTAGCAAAACAGCACGTTTTGAGCTTTAATCTGCGATTTTTTAACGCGTTAAACAGCATAAAACGACGAAATTTTTATTATTCGTTTTTATTAATGTGCGTCTATTTGAACGATTTCAACGATCTAAAATGTGAAAATGTATTTTAGCAAAACAGCACGTTTTGAGCTTTTAATCTGCGTTTTAACGTTTTAAAACAGCATAAAAACGACGCAATTTTTATTATTCGTTTTATTAATGTGCTTTATTTGAACGATTTCAACGATCTAAAATGCTTGAAAAGTACTTATTTTAGCAAAACGGCGTTTTGACTTTAATCTGCGTTTTTTAACGTAAACAGCATAAAACGACGAATTTTTATTATTCGTTTTTATTAATATTGCTTCTATTTGAACGATTTCAACGATCTAAAATGCTTGAAAATGCTTATTTTAGCAAAACAGCACGTTTTGAGCTTAATCTGCGTTTTAACGCGTAAAACAGCATAGAAACGACGAATTTTTATTATTCGTTTTGTTAATATTGCTTCTATTTGAACGATTTCCAGCAAGATCTAAAATGCTTGAAAATGTATTTTTAGCAAGGAAACAGCACGTTTGAGCTTTTAATCTGCGTTTTTAACGCGTAAAAACATCATAAAACGACGAAATTTTATTATTCGCTTTTTATTAATATTGCTTCTATTTGAACGATTTCAACGATCAAAATGGAAAAAGCTTATTTTAGCAAAACAGCACGTTTTTAGCTTTAATCTGCGTTTTAACGTGAAAAAAGCAAAAAACGACGAAATTTTTTTTATTCGTTTTTTATTAATATTGCTTCTATTTGAACGTTTCAACGTCAAAAAAGTTTAAAATGCTTATTTTGAAAAAAAGCACGTTTTTAGTTTTTAAACTGCGTTTTTTAAAGCGTAAACAGCATAAAACGACGAATTTTTATTATTGTTTTTTTTTAATACTTTATTTGAACGATTTAACGATCTAAAATGCGAAAATGCTTATTTTAGCAAAACAGCGTTTTGGTTTAATCTGCGTTTTAACGCGTAAAAAAGCATAAAAAAGACAATTTTTTTTTATTCGTTTTTTTTAAAATTTCGTCTATTTGAACGATTTCCCCGATCTAAAATATTGAAAATGTTTTTTAGCAAAACAGCCGTTTTTAGCTTTTTAAACTGCGTTTTTAACGCGTAAAACACATAAAACGACGAATTTTTATTATTCGTTTTTTTTTAAAATTGCTTCTATTTGAACGATTTCAACGATCTAAAATGCTTGAAAATGCTTATTTTTGCAAAACAGCCGTTTTGAGCTTTTTAACTGCGTTTTTAAAGCGTAAAACAGCATAAAACGACGGGTTTTTTTTTTTTTCGTTTTTTATTAAACGTCTATTTGAACGATTTCAACGATCTAAAAATGCTTGAAAATGCTTATTTTAGCAAAAAAGCACGTTTTTAGCTTTTAATCTGCGTTTTTCTTTTAAAAAACATAAAAAAAGACGAAATTTTTTTTTATTCGTTTTTATTAATATTCTTTATTTGAACGATTTCAACGATCTAAAATGCTTGAAAATGCTTATTTTAGCAAAACAGCACGTTTTGGAAGCTT
>NW_027049190.1:0-6084 GCF_025399875.1 Dalotia coriaria
TTTTATTAATTAAATTGCGTCTATTTGAACGTTTCAACGATCTAAAAAGCTTGAAAATGCTTTTTTTGGGAAAACGCCGTTTGAGCTTTAATTCGTTTTTAACCCTAAAAAACATAAAAAAGCGATTTTTTTTATTCGTTTTATTAATATTGCCCTTTTTTAAACGTTTCAACATTAAAAAGCTTGAAAATGCTTATTTTAAAAAAAGCACGTTTGAGCTTTAATCTGCGTTTTAAGTAAACACTAAAAACGACGAAATTTTTTTTATTTGTTTTTTTTTAATATTGCTTCTATTTGAACGATTTCAACGATCTAAAATGCTTGGATTTTAGCAAAAAAGCACGTTTTTTAGCTTTAATCTGCGTTTTACGCGTAAAACCTAAAAAAGACAAATTTTTATTTTGTTTTTATTAATTTGCGTCTATTTGAACGTTTTAACGATCTTGCGAAAATGCTTATTTTAGCCGGACTTTTGAGCTTTTTCGTTTTCGCGTAAAACCATAAAACACAATTTTATTATTGTTTTATTAATATTCCGTCTAT
The DNA here is from genome assembly GCF_025399875.1 of Dalotia coriaria. Lineage (NCBI taxonomy): Eukaryota > Metazoa > Arthropoda > Insecta > Coleoptera > Staphylinidae > Dalotia > Dalotia coriaria. The sequence continues at coordinate 544 of NW_027049190.1, forward strand.
TTGAACGTTTAACGATCTAAAATGTTTAAAAACTTATTTTTTAAAAAAACAGCCCTTTGAGCTTTTTTCGTTTTCGTAAAACCAAAAAAGACAGATTTTTATTATTCGTTTTATTAATTTGCTTCTATTTAAACGTTTTAACGATCTAAAAGCGAAAATGCTTATTTTAAAAACGCCGTTTGAGCTTTAATCGCGTTTTTAACCTAAAACCAAAAACGACAAATTTTTTTTATTCGTTTTTATTAATTTTGCTTCTTTGGGGAAAGATTTCAACGATTTAAAAAACTTGAAAAACTTATTTTTAAACGGCGTTTGGCTTTTTTCGCGTTTTAACGGAAAAAACGCAAAACGGAAATTTTTTTTATTCGTTTTATTTAAAATTGCGTCTTTTGAACGATTTCAACGATATAAAATGTTAAAAAAGCTTATTTTAGCAAAAAAGCCGTTTGAGAATCTGCGTTTTAACGCGGAAAACGCATAAAAAAGACAAAATTTTTTTTTATTCGTTTTTTTTAATTTGCGTCTTTTGAACGTTTCAACGTCAAATGCGAAAAAGTTTTTTTAGCAAAAAAGCCCTTTTTAGCTTTTTTTCGCGTTTTTAAAGCGTAAAACGCAAAAAAAGACGAAATTTTTTTTATTCGTTTTTATTTTTTGGTCTTTTGAACGATTTCAACGATCTAAAATGCTTGAAAAATTATTTTAGCAAAAAAAGCACGTTTGGGGGAATCTGCGAACGCGTAAAAAAGCATAAAAACGACAATTTTTTATTATTCGTTTTTTTTTTAATATTTTCGTCTTTTGAACTTTCAACGATCTAAAATCTTGTCTTATTTTAGCCAAAAACACGTTTGAAATTTAACCGTTTTAACGCGTAAAAAAGCAAAATGGGGGTAAATTTTTCTTTTTTTAAATTGCTTCTTTTGAAAGATTTCAACGATCTGAAAGCGAAAAAGCTTTTTTAGCAAAACAGCAAGTTTTTGGCTTTAATCTGCGTTTTTTAAAGCGTAAAACAGCATAAAAACGACAATTTTTATTATTCGATTAATATTCTTCTATTTGAACGTTTAACGATCTAAAATGCGAAAATGCTTTTTTCAAAAAAAGCCGTTTGAGCTTTTTTGGTTTTTAAAGCGTAAAACAGCATAAAACCGGGGTTTTTTAGTCGTTTTTTTTTAATATTCGTCTTTGAACGTTTTCCCTTAAAAAAGCGAAAATCTTATTTTTGCAAAACAGCCCTTTTTAGCTTTAATCTGCGTTTCGCGTAAAAAAACATAAAAAGCCTTTTTATTATTCGTTTTTTTTTAATTTGCTTCTATTTAAACGATTTTAACGATCTAAAATGTTGAAAATGCTTATTTTAGCAAAAAAGCACGTTTGAGCTTTAATCTCGTTTTAACGCGAAACAACATAAAAACGCAGAAATTTTATTATTCGTTTTATTAATTTGCTTCTATTTGAACGATTTCAACGATCTAAAATGGGAAAAAAGCTTTTTTAGCAAAACAGCACGTTTGAGCTTTAATCTCGTTTTAACGCGTAAACCATAAAACGACGTTTTAAAATTTTTCGTTTTTTTTTAATTTGCGTCTATTTGAACGATTTCAAACAAAATGCTTTAAAATGCTTATTTTACAAAAAAACCCTTTTGAGCTTTAAACTGGTTTTTTAAAGCGTAAAACAGCTAAAATGACAATTTTTTTTACGTTTTTTTTTTTTTTGCTTCTATTTAAAGATTTAACGATCTAAAAGCGAAAATGCTTATTTTAGGCAAAACAGCGTTTTGAGCTTTAATCTGCGTTTTTTAAAGCGTAAAACGCATAAAACGACGGGGAAATTTTTTTTTTTTAATATTGCTTTTATTTGAACGGTTTAAGATCTAAAATGCGAAAATGCTTATTTTGAAAAACAGCACGTTTGAGCTTTAATCTGGTTTTACGCGTAAAAAAGCATAAAAGACAAAAATTTTTATTATTTGTTTTTTTAATTTGCCATTTAACGTTTCAACGATCCTTTTTAAAATCTTATTTTGAAAACAGCACGTTTTTAGCTTTAATCCGTTTTTTAAAGCGTAAAACACATAAAACCAAATTTTTTATTATTCGTTTTTATTAAATATTGCTCTATTTGAACGTTTCAACGATCTAAAATGCGAAAGTTTTTAAAAACAGCACGTTTTTAGCTTTATTCCCTTTAAAGCGTAAAAAAAAAAACCTTTTTTTATTTTTTTATTTTTTCGTCTATTTGAACGATTTCAACGATCTAAAATGTAGCGAAAATGTATTTTTAGCAAAACAGCACGTTTGAGCTTTAATCTGCGTTTTAACGCGTAAAACAGCAAAAATGACGAATTTTATTATTCGTTTTTATTAATATTGCTTCTATTTGAACGATTTCAACGATCTAAAATGCTTGAAAATGCTTATTTTATAAAATGGCACGTTTGAGCTTTAATCTGCGTTTAACGCGTAAAACAGCATAAAACGACGAATTTTTATTATTCGTTTTTTTTTATTAATATTGCGTCTATTTGGAACGATTTCAACGATCTAAATGCTTGAAAATGCTTATTTTAGCAAAACAGCACATTTTGAGCTTTCATCTGCGTTTTTAACGCGTAAAACAGCTTAAAATGACGAATTTTTTATTATTTGTTTTATTAATATTGGCGCTATTTAAGCGATTTAGCGATCGTCTTGAAAATGCTTATTTTAGCAGCAAAACAGCACGTTTGAGCTTTAATCTGCGTTTTAACGCGTAAACAGCATAAAACGACGGTGCGCTATTCGTTTTTTTTGTTAATGGCCGTCTGTTGAACGATTTCCAGCGATCTAAAAATGCTTAAGAAAATGCTTATTTTAGCAAAACAGCACGTTTTGAGCTTTAATCTGCGTTTTAACGCGTAAAACAGCATAAAACGACGAAATTTTTATTATTCGTTTTTTTTATTTTTGTGCGTCTATTTGAACGATTTCAACGATCTAAAATGCTTGAAAATGCTTATTTTAGCAAACAGCACGTTTTGAGCTTTAATCTCGTTTTTAACGCGTAAACAGCATAAAACGACGAATTTTTATTATTCGTTTTTATTAATATTGCGTCTGTTGAACGATTTCAACGATCTAAAATGCTTGAAAATGCTTATTTTAGCAAAACGCACGTTTTGAGATTTAATCTGCGTTTTAACGTAAAACAGCAAAAATGACGAATTTTTATTATTCGTTTTTATTAATTCTTCTATTTAAACGATTTCAACGATCTGAAATGCTTGAAAATGCTTATTTTAGCAAAACAGCAAGTTTTGAGCTTTAATCTGCGTTTTAACGCGTAAAACAGCATAAAAACGACAAAATTTTATTATTCGTTTTTATTAATATTGCGTCTATTTGAACGATTTCAACGTCTAAAATGCTTGAAAATGCTTATTTTAGCAAAACAGCACGTTTGAGCTTTATTCTGCGTTTTAACGCGTAAAACAGCATAAAAACGACAAAAATTTTATTATTCGTTTTTATTTTATTGCGTCTATTTGAACGATTTCAACGATCTAAAATGCTTGAAAATGCTTATTTTAGTAAAACAGCACGTTTTGAGCTTTAATCTGCGTTTTAACGCGTAAAACAGCATAAAACGACAATTTTTATTATTCGTTTTTTATTAATATTGCGTCTATTTGAACGGATTTCAACGATCTAAAATGCTTGAAAATGCTTATTTTAGCAAAACAGCACGTTTTGAGCTTTAATCTGCGTTTTAACGCGTAAAACAGCTTAAAATGACGAATTTGTATTATTCGTTTTTATTAATATTGCGTTTTATTTAAACGATTTCAACGATCTAAAATGCTTGAAAATGCTTATTTTAGAAACAGCACGTTTTGAGCTTTAATCTGCGTTTTTAAAGCGTAAAACAGCAAAAACGACGAATTTTTATTATTCGTTTTATTAATATTGCTTCTATTAACGATTCAACGATCTAAAATGCTTGAAAATGCTTATTTTAGCAAAACAGCACGTTTTGAGCTTTATCTGCGTTTTAACGCGTAAAACAGCAAAAACGACGAATTTTTATTATTGTTTTTTATTAATTTGCGTCTATTTGAACGATTTCAACGATCTAAAATGCTTGAAAATGCTTATTTTAGCAAAACAGCACGTTTTGAGCTTTATTCTGCGTTTTAACGCGTAAAACACATAAAATGACGAATTTTTATTATTCGTTTTTATTAATATTGCGTCTTTTGAACGATTTCACGATCAAAATGCTTGAAATGCTTATTTTAGCAAAAACACGTTTGAGCTTTTTAAACTGCTGTTTTAACGCGTAAAACAGCATAAAACGACGAAATTTTATTATTCGTTTTTATTAATATTGCTTCTATTTGAACGATTTCAACGATCTAAAATGCTTGAAAATGCTTATTTTAGCAAAACAGCACGTTTTGAGTTTTAATCTGCGTTTTAAAGCGTAAAACAGCATAAAACGACAAAATTTTTATTATTCGTTTTTATTAATATTGCGTCTATTTGAACGATTTCAACGATCTAAAATGCTTGAAAATGCTTATTTTAGCAAAACAGCACGTTTTGAGCTTTATCTGCGTTTTAACGCGTAAAACAGCATAAAACGACAAAATTTTTATTATTCATTTTTATTTTATTGCGTCTATTTGAACGATTTCAACGATCTAAAATGCTTGAAAATGCTTATTTTAGCAAAACAGCACGTTTTGAGCTTTAATCTGCGTTTTAACGCGTAAAACAGCATAAAAACGACGAATTTTTTATTATTCGTTTTTATTATATTGCGTCTATTTGAACGATTTCAACGATCTAAAATGCTTGAAAATGCTTATTTAGCAAAACAGCACGTTTTGAGATTTAATCTGCGTTTTAACGCGTAAAACAGCTTAAAATGACGAATTTTTATTATTCGTTTTTATTAATATTGCTTCTATTTAAACGATTTCAACGATCTAAATGCTTGAAAATGCTATATTTTAGCAAAACAGCAAGTTTTTAGTTTAATCTGCGTTTTTTAAAGCGTAAAACAGCATAAAACGACGAATTTTTATTATTCGTTTTTATTAATATTGCTTCTATTTGAACGATTTCATCGATCTAAAATGCTTGAAAATGCTTATTTTAGCAAAACAGCAGTTTGAGCTTTATTCTGCGTTTTAACGCGTAAAACAGCATAAAACGACGAATTTTTTATTACTTCGTTTTATTAATATTGCGTCTATTTGAACGATTTCACGATCTAAAATGCTTGAAAATGCTTATTTTAGCAAAACAGCACGTTTTGAGCTTTAATCTGCGTTTAACGCGTAAAACAGCATAAAACGACGAATTTTATTATTCGTTTTTATTAATATTGCTTCTATTTAAAACGATTTCAAGCGATCAAAATGCTTGAAAATGCTTATTTTAGCAAAACAGCAACGTTTTTGAGCTTTTAATCTGCGTTTTAACGCGTAAAACAGCATAAAACGACGAAATTTTATTATTCGTTTTTATTAATTTGCTTCTATTTGAACATTTC
>NW_027049191.1:0-6077 GCF_025399875.1 Dalotia coriaria
TTTTTTTTTCTTTTAATTTTTTCCTTTTTCTAAAAAAGGGTTTTTTAAAAAACTTTAAATTTTAAAAAAAATTTTTTAAAAAAAATAAAAAAAAATTTTTTTTTTTTCGGTTTTTTTCCTTTTTTAAAAAAAAAATTTTTAAAAAAAATTTTTTTAAAATTTTAAAAATTTTTTTTTTAAATGGAAAAATTTTAAAAAAAGAAAAAAAAATTTTTTAAAAAATTTTTTCCCTTTTAAAATTTTTTTAAAAAAAAAAAAATTTTTTTTAAAAGGGGTTTTTTAAAAAAAAAATTTTTAAATTTTTTAAAAAGGGTTTTTTAAAAAAAAATTAAAAAAAAATTTTTTAAAATTTTTTTTTTTTTTAAAAATTAAAACCAAAAATTTTTTTTTTTTAAAAAATTTTTGGGGTTTTTTTAAAAAAAATTAAAAAAAGAAAATTAAAAAAAAATTTTAAAAAACCTTTTTTTTTTAAAAAAAAACCAAAATTGGTTTTAAAAAAACCCTTTTTAAAATTTTTTTTTTAAATTTTTTAAAAAGGAAAAAAAAAAAAAAAAAAAAAACCAAAAAAAAATTTTTTTTTTTTTTAAACCCCCCGGGGAAAAATTTTTAAAAAAAAAAAGGGGTTTTTTTTTTTTAAAAAATTTAAAAAAAAAATTAAAAAAAAAATTTTAAAAGGGTTTTTTTTTGGGGGGAAAGGGGAAAAAAAATTTTTTTTTTTTAAAAAATTTTTGGGAAAACCCTTAAAGGCCAAAAAAAAAAAAAAAAAAATTTTTTTTTTTTTTGGGTTTTTTTTAAAAAAAAGAAAAAAAAAATTTTTTTTTTAAAATTTTAAAAAAAAAATTTTAAATTTAAAAAAAAAAAAAAAAAAAAAAAAAATTTTTTTTTTTTGTTTTTTTAAAAAAAAGCAGATTAAAACCCAAAATTTTTTTTCTAAAATAAGCATTTTCCAAATTTTTTTTTAAAGTTTAAAAACCAAAAAATTTTTAAAAAAAAAAAAAAATTTTTGTTTTTTTTTTTTTACGCGTTAAAAAAAAAAAAATAAAAAATTTTTTTTTTAAAAAAAAAAATTTTTTTTTTTTTTAAAAAAAAAAAAAAAAAAAAAAAAATTTTTTTTTTTTTTTTAAAAAAATTAAAAAAAATTTTTTTTAAAAAATTTTTGGGTTTTTTTAAATTTAAAAAAAAAATTTTTAAAAAAAAAAAAAAAAATTTTTTTTTTTTAGCTTTTAAAAGCGGGAAAAAAAAAACCCCTTTTTTTTAAAAAAATTTTTTTTTTGTTTTTCTTTAAAAAAAAAAAAAAAAAAAAAAAATTTTTTTTTTTTTTTTTAAAAAAAAAAAAAAATTTTTTTTAAAAAAAAAAAAAAAATTTTTTTTTTTAAAAAAAAATTAAAAAAAAAAAAAAATTTTTGTTTTTTTTTTTTCCCCTTTTTCCAAAAAACCAAAAGGGTTTTTTTAAAAAAAATTTTAAATTTTTTTAAATCGTTCAAATAGACGCAATATTAATAAAAACGAATAAAAAAATTTCGTCGTTTTTATGCTGTTTTTTTAAAAAGGGAAAAAAAAAAGGGTTTTTTTAAAAAAATTTTTTTTTTTAAATTTTTTTAAAAAGAAGCAATATTAATAAAAAAAAAAAAAATTTTTTTTTGCTTTTTTTGCGGAAAACCAAAAAACCAAAAGGGTTTTTTTAAAAAAATTTTTTTTTTTTTAAAAAAAAAAAATATGAATAAAAACGAAAAAAAAATTTTTTTTTTATGCTTTTTTTGCGGAAAACCAAAAAAAAATTTTTTTTTTTAAAAAATTTTTTTTTTTTTTTTTTGGGTTTAAAAAAATTTTAAAAAAAAAAAAAATTTAAAAAAAAAAATTTTTCATTGCTGTTTTGCTAAAATAAAGCATTTTTCAAGCATTTTAGATCGATTTGAAATCTGTTAAAATGGGCACCAATATTAATAAAAACGAATAATAAAAATTTCGTCATTTTTATGCTGTTTACGCGTTAAAACGCAGATTAAAGCTCAAAACGTGCTGTTTTGCTAAAATAAGCATTTCAAGCATTTTAGATCGTTGAAATCGTTCAAATAGGCAATATTAATAAAAACAGATAATAAAAAATTCGTCGTTTTTATGCTGTTTTACGCGTTAAACGCAGATTAAAGCTCAAAACGTGCTGTTTTTGCCAAAATAGGCATTTTCAAGCATTTTAGATCGTTGAAATCGTTCAAATAGACGCAATATTAATAAAACGAATAATAAAAAATTCGTCGTTTTTATGCTGTTTACGCGTTAAAACGCAGATTAAACTCAAAACGTGCTGTTTTGCTAAAATAAAGCATTTTCAAGCATTTTAGATCGTTGAAAGGTTCAAGTAGAAGCAATATTAATAAAAACAGATAATAAAAATTCGTCGTTTTTTATGTGCTGTTTTACGCGTTAAAACGCAGATTAAAGCTCAAAACGTGCTGTTTTGCTAAAATAAGCATTTCAAGCATTTTAGATCGTTGAAATCGTTCAAATAGACGCAATATTAATAAAAACGTATAATAAAAATTACGTCGTTTTTATGCTGTTTTACGCGTTAAAACGCAGATTAAAAAGCTCAAAACGTGCTGTTTGCTAAAATAAGCATTTTCAAGCATTTTAGATCGTTGAAATCGTTCAAATGAAGCAATATGAATAAAAACGAATAATAAAAATTTCGTCGTTTTTATGCTGTTTTTACGCATTAAAACGCAGATTAAAGAAAACTCAAAACGTGCTGTTTTGCACAAAATAAGCATTTTCAAGCGTTTTAGATTGTTGAAATCGTTTAAATAGAAGCAATATTAATAAAAACGAATAAAAAAATCGTGTTTTTAGCGCAGTTTTACGCGCTAAAACGCAGATTAAAGCTCAAAACGTGCTGTTTTGCTACGATAACATTTTCAAGCATTTTAGATCGTTGAAATCGTAGTAGAACAATATTAATAAAAACGAATAATAAAATTTCGTCGTTTTATGTAAACACGCGTTAAAACGCAGAATAAAGCTCAAAACGTGCTGTTTCCTAAAATAAAGCATTTTCAAGCATTTTAGATTGTTGCGTCGTTCAAATAGAAGCAATATTAATAAAACGAATGGCAAAAAATTGTGTTTATGCTGTTTTACGTGTTAAAACGCAGATTAAAGCTCAAAACGTGCTGTTTTTGCTAAAATAAGCATTTTCAAGCATTTTTGAATCGATTGGAAATCGTTAAAATAGACGCAATATTAATAAAAGATAATAAAAATTTCGTCATTTTTATGCTGTTTTACGCGTTAAAACGCAGATTAAAGCTCAAAACTGCTGTTTGCTAAATGGCATTTTCAAGCATTTTAGATCGTTGAAATCGTTCAAATAGAAGCAATATTGGCAAAACAGGCTAATAAAAATTTCACGTCGTTTTTATGTGCTGTTTTACGCGTTAAAACGCAGATTAAACTCAAAACGTGCTGTTTTGCTAAAGATAAGCATTTTCAAGCATTTTTAGATCACGTTGAAATCGTTCAAATAGACGCAATATTAATAATAAAAACGAATAATAAAATTCGTCGTTTTTATGCTGTTTTACACGCGTTAAACGCAGATTAAAGCTCAAAACGTGCTGTTTTGCTAAAATAAGCATTTTCAAGCATTTTAGATCGTTGGAAATCGTTCAAATGAAGCAATATGAATAAAAACGAATAATAAAAATTTCGTCGTTTTATGCTGTTTACGCGTTAAAACGCAGATTAAAGCTCAAAACGTGCTGTTTTTGCTAAAATAAGCATTTTCAAACATTTTAGATCGTTGAAATCGTTCAAATAAAGTAATGTTAATAAAAACGAATAATAAAAATTCGTCGTTTTTATGCTGTTTTACGCGTTAAAGAGCGCAGATTAAAGCTCAAAACGTACTGTTTTGCTAAAATAAGCATTTTCAAGCGAAATTTTAGATCGTTGAAATGGTTGTGGGCGCAATATTAATAAAAACGAATAATAAAAATTCGTCGTTTTTATGCTGTTTACGCGTTAAAACGCAGATTAAAGAAGCTTTCAAAAGGAAACGTGCTTTTGTTTTTTGCTAAAAGAATAAAAGCATTTTCAAGCATTTTGATCGTTGAAATCGTTCCAGGCCGAAGCTTAATATGAATAAAAACGAATAATAAAAGAAATTTCGTCGTTTTTGTGCTGTTTTACGCGTTAAACGCAGATTAAAGCTCAAAACGCGTGCTTTTGTTTTTGCTTTAAAATAAGAAATATTTTCAAGCATTTTAAGTCGTTAAAATCGTTTAAATAGAAACGTATTAATAAAAACGAATAATAAAAATTCGTCATTTTTATACTGTTTTGCGTTAAAACGCAGATTAAAAGCTCAAAACATTGCTGTTTTGCTAAAATAAGCATTTTGACCTTTGAATGGTAAATCGTTCAAATAGACGCAATATTAATAAAACGAACCAAGCAAAATTTCATCATTTATGCTGTTTTACGCGTTAAAACACAGAATAAAGCTCAAAACGTGCTGTTTTGCGATAAGCATTTTTCAAGCATTTTTAGATCGTTGAAATCGTTCAAATAGAAGCAATATTAATAAAAACGAATAATAAAAATTCGTCGTTTTTATGCTGTTTGCGTTAAACGCAGATTAAAACTCAAAACGTGATGTTTTGCTAAAATAAGCATTTTCAAGCATTATATATCGTTGAAATCGTTCAAATAGACTGCAATATTAATAAAAACAGATATTAAAAATTTCGTCGTTTTATGCTGTTTTTACGCGTTAAACGCAGAATAAAACTCAAAACGATGCTGTTTTGCTAAAATAAGCATTTTCAAGCATTTTAGATCGTTGAAATCGTTCAAATAAAACAATATTAATAAAAGCGACCGTAGCACATTACAGCGCGAAAGCTGCCTCTCAGCAAAATTCGTAGTTTTATGCTGTTTTACGCGTTAAACGCAGATTAAAGCAAAACGTGCTGTTTTGCAAAATAAGCGTACCAAGCATTTAGATCGTTGAAATCATTCAAATAGACACAATATTAATAAAGCGAATTAAAAATCGTCGTTTTTATGCTTTTTAGCGTTAACGCAGATTTAAAATAAACTAATTTGCAAAAATAAATTTCAAGATTTAGTCGTTGAATCGTTTTTAGCTTTAAAAAACGAATAAAAAAACGTGTTTTACTGTTTTGCTTAAACGCGATTAAAGCTAAAGTGTGTTGCTTAAAAAAAGCATTTTAAAAATTTAATTTAAATCGTTTTAAAGCTTTATAAAAAGAAAATTAAAAACTCAATTTTTGCTGTTTTGCTTAAAAAAGATTTTCAAGGCATTTTTCTGTAAACTTTCAAATTTTTAAACGTAAACGTTAAAAACGCAATATTAATTAAAACGTTAAAAATTTGCGTTAAAACGTTAGCGTAAAACGCGAATAAACAAAAGCTTCAAATAGCATTTTAAGATTTTTAGACTTGAAATCTTAAATAAACAATAATAAAACGTTAAAAATTTTCGGTTAGCGTTTAAGCTAAAACGGTTTTGCTCAAAATGCTTTTGCAAGCATTTTGAACATTTTAATCGTTAAATCATTTAAAAAAAGCAAAATAATAAAACGTGTAAAAATTTGTCGTTTTAGCGTTTACGCGTTAAAACCAAGTTAAATTTTAAAAGGGTGTTTTGCAAAATCATTTTAAGCATTTTAAATCGTTGAAATCATTTAAAAAAACAATATTTAAAAAAACGAATTATTTTTATTTTTACGCGTTAAACGCGTTAAATAAAACTGCTGTTTTGCTAAATAAGCATTTTCAAGCTTTAACGTTAAATCGTTCAAAAGGCAATATTAATAAACAATAATAAAAATTTTGTCGTTTTATTTGCATGCTTTAAAAAACAAAAATTTTTTTTTTAGCTTAAAACTTTTAAATCAAAGATTTTAAAAAAAACCCAAATTTAAACGAATGCTAGCGTTTTTTTGACTTAAAACTAAAATGCTGTTTTAAAAACATTTTAAATTTAGATCGTTGAAATCTTTTAGATCATTAAATCAAAAAGAAATTTCTTTTAAAACGTTTTAGGCGCTAAA
>NW_027049192.1:0-6076 GCF_025399875.1 Dalotia coriaria
AAATTTAACTTTTGATCGTTGAAACCCTTCAAATGAAGCAATATTAATAAAAACGAATAAAAAAAATTGCGTTTTTAGTGTTTACGCGTTAAAACGCAGATTAAAAACTCAAAAGGGCTGTTTTTAAAAAAAAGCATTTTCAAGCATTTTTAGATCGTTGAAACGTTCAAATGGACGGGGTATTAATAAAAAAAGAATAATAAAATTTCGTCGTTTTTTTGCTGTTTACGCGTTAAAACGCAGATTAAAGCTCAAAACGTGCTGTTTTGCTAAAATAAGCATTTTCAGCATTTTGATCGTTGAAATCCCTTCAAATAAAGCAATATTAATAAAACGAATAATAAAAAATTGTCGTTTTATGTGTTTACCGTTAAAACGCAATTAAAGTTAAAAAAAGTGCTGTTTTGCTAAATAAGCATTTTCAAGCATTTTAGATCGTTGAAATCGTTCAAATGACGCAAAAAATAAAAAGAATAATAAAAATTTCGTCGTTTTTATCTGTTTTAGCGTTAAAACGCAGAATAAAACTCAAAACGTGCTGTTTTTCTAAAATGCTTTTAAGCATTTTAGATCGTTGAAACGTTCAAATAGACGCAATATTAATAAAAACGAATATAAAAATTTCGTCGTTTTTATGCTGTTTACGCGTTAAAAACGCAGATTAAAAGCTCAAAACGTGCTGTTTTGCTAAAATAAGCATTTTCAAGCATTTTAGATAGTTGAAATCGTTCAAATAGAAGCAATATTAATAAAAAACGAATAATAAAAAAATTCGTCGTTTTATGCTGTTTACGCGTTAAAACGCAGATTAAAACTCAAAACGTGCTGTTTGCTAAAATAAGCATTTTCAGCATTTTAGATCGTTGAAACGTTCAAATAGAAGCAATATTAATAAAAACGAATAAAAAAAATTCGTCGTTTTATGCTGTTTACGCGTTAAAACGGATTAAAGCTCAAAACGTGCTGTTTTGCTAAAATAAGCATTTTCAAGCATTTTAGATCGTTGAAATCGTTCAAATGGACGCAATATTAATAAAAAAAAAATAAAATTTCGTCGTTTTTTTTGCTGTTTTACGCGTTAAACGCAGATTAAAGCTCAAAACTGCTGTTTTGCTAAAATAAGCATTTTCAAGCATTTTAGATCGTTGAAATCGTTCAAATAGACGCCAAAAAAAAAAAAAAAAACGAATAATAAAAAAATTTTGTCGTTTTTTATTCGTTTTACGGGGTTAAAAAAGCAAAAAAGCTCAAAAAAGTGCTGTTTTTGCTAAAATAAAAATTTTCAAGCATTTTTTTAAACCCCTTGAAATCCTTCAAATAGACGCAATATTAATAAAAAAAGAATAATAAAAATTTCGCCCTTTTATGTTTTTTTAAAGGGGATTAAAAAAGCGGGTTAAAAACTCAAAACGTGCTGTTTTTTCTAAAAAAAAACATTTTTTTTAGGCATTTTAGATCTTGAAATCGTTCAAATAAAACAAATTTTAAAAAAAGAATAATTAAAAAGTCGTTTTTATGTTTTTTTACGCGTTAAAACGCAGATTGGCCCAAAACGTGCTGTTTTTCTTAAAAAAGGGGTTTTCAAGCATTTTAGATCGTTTAAATCGTTCAAATAGAAGCAATATTAATAAAAACGGGAAAAATAAAAAAATTTGTCGTTTTTATGTTTTTTTACGCGTTAAAACGCAGATTAAAGCTCAAAAAGTGCTGTTTTGGGAAAAAAAGCATTTTCAAGCATTTTTTGATCGTTAAAGTTCAAATAGAAGCATAATAAAAACAATTAATAAAAAAATTTGTCGTTTTTTTGCTGTTTTTCGCGTTAAAAAGCAGGTTAAAACTCAAAACGTGCTGTTTTTTCTAAAATAAGCATTTTCAAGCATTTTTTGATCGTTAAAAAAGTTCAAATGGGCAAATATTAATAAAAAAAGAATAATAAAAAATTTTGTCGTTTTATCTTTTTTTTACGCGTTAAAAAAGGGAGATTAAACTCAAAACGTGCCGTTTTGCTAAAATAAGCATTTTCAAGCATTTTAGATGGTTGGGGAAAACGTTCAAAAACGCAAAAAAAAAATAAAAAAAAATAATAAAAAAAATTTTGTCGTTTTTTTGCCTTTTTTCGCGCTTAAAAAAGCAGAATAAAGCCCCAAAAGTGCTGTTTTTTCTTTTAAAAAAAGCATTTTCAAGCATTTTTGATCGTTGAAATTTTTTCTAGACGCAATTTTTAAAAACGAAAATTTAAAAAATTTTGTCGTTTTTTTTTTGTTTTACGCGTTAAAAAGGATTAAAGCTCAAAACGTGCTGTTTTGCTAAAATAAGATTTTAAGCATTTTAGATCGTTGAAATCGTTTTAAATAAACAAAAAATTTAAAAAAAAGCGAATAATAAAAAAATTTTTTTGCTGTTTTACGCAAAAAAGCAGATTAAAAAAATCAAAACGTGCTGTTTTGGGTAAAAAAAAGGGGGCCTTTTAACATTTTTGATCGTTGAAATCGTTCAAAAAACCGGGAATAAAAATAAAAAAAGAAAGCCAAAAAAAAATTTTTTGTTTTTTGCGTTTTTCCCCGTTAAAAAAGCAGAATAAAAACTCAAAACGTGCTGTTTTGCTAAAAAAGCATTTTCAAGCATTTTTTGGGTCGTTTAAATCCCTTTTAAATAGACGCAATATTAATAAAAAAGAATAATAAAATTTTCCCTCGTTTTTATGTTTTTTTTAAAGCGTTAAAACGCAGATTAAAGCTCAAAACGTGTGTTTTTGCTAAAAATAAAGCATTTTAAGCAAATTTTTAAAGGAAAATCCCCCCTTGAAATGGTTTTTAAAAAAAAGAAAACAAAATTTTTAATTTAAAAAATCGGAATAATTTAAAAAAAAAAAAAATTTCCCTTTTATGCTGTTTTACGCCCTTAAAACGAGATTAAAAAAACAAAAAGGCCGGTTTTTTCTAAAATAAGCATTTTCAAGCATTTTAGATCGTTGAAATCGTTCAAATGAAGCAATATTAATAAAAAAAAAATAATAAAAAAGAATAATAAAAAATTCGTCGTTTGCGGCGCGTTTACGCGTTAAAACGCGGTGATTAAAGCTCAAAACGAGCTGTTTTACTAAAATACATTTTCAAGCATTTTAGATCGTTGAAATCGTTCAAATCGAAGTAATATTAATAAAAAAACGAATAATAAAAATTCGTCGTTTTATGTTGTTTTACGCGTTAAAACGCAGATTAAAGCTCTCAAACGCTGTTTGCTATGGCAATAAGTTACTTTCAAGCATTTTAGATCGTTGAAATCGTTCAAATGGACGCAATATTAATAAAACGAATAATAAAATTTCGTCGTTTTGGCGCTGTTTTTACGCGTTAAACGTTGGTGATTAAAAGCTCAAAACGTGCTGTTTTGCTAAAATAAGCATTTTCAAGCATTTTAGATCGTTGGAAATCGTTCGAAGCTACTATTAATAAAAAACGACAATAAAAATCGCCGTTTTTATGCTGTTTTACGCGTTAAAACGCAGATTAAAAGCTCAAAACGTGCTGTTTTGCTAAAATTAGCATTTTCAAGCATTTTAGATCGTTGAACTGTTCAAATAGACGCACAAAAATAAAAACGAATAATAAAAATTTCGTCGTTTTATGTTGTTTTACGCGTTAAAACGCAGAATAAAAGCTCAAACGTTGTTTTGCTAAAATAAGCATTTTCAAGCATTTTAGATCGTTGAAATCGTTCAAATAGAAGCAATATTAATAAAACGAATAATAAAAATTCGGTCGTTTTATGCTGTTTACGCGTCAAAAACGCAGATTAAAAGCTCAAAACGTGCTGTTTTGCTAAAATAAGCATTTTCAAGCATTTTCGATCGCTGAAATCGTTCAAATAGAAGCTAAATATTAATAAAAACGGAATAATAAAAATTTCTGTCGTTTTATGCTGTTTTACGCGTTAAAACGCAGATTAAAGCTCAAAACGTGCTGTTTGCTAAAAATAAGCATTTTCAAGCATTTTAGACTGCTTGGAAAATCTTTCTAAATAGAAGTAATATTAATAAAAAACGAATAATAAAAATCAAATTCGTCGTTTTTATGCTGTTTTACGCGTTAAAACGCAGATTGTGTGCTCAAACGTGCCGTTTTGCTAAAATAAGCATTTTCAAGCATTTTAGACGCTGAAATCGTTCAAATAGAGAGACGCAATAAAAATAAAAAACGGAATAATAAAAATTTCTGCCGTTTTTATGTTGTTTTACGCGTTAAAACGCAGAATAAAGCCCAAATGTGCTGTTTTGCTAAAAATAAGCATTTTCAAGCATTTTAGATCGTTGAAATCGTTCAATAGACGCAATATTAATAAAAACGAATAATAAAAATTTCGTCGTTTTATGCCGTTTTACGCGTTAAAACGCAGAGATTAAAAGCTCAAAACGCTGTTTTGCTGGGCCAAGCATTTTCAAGCATTTTAGATCGTTGACCGTTCAAATAGTGAAGCAATATTAATTAAAAAAACGAATAATAAAAAATTCGTCGTTTTATGCTGTTTTACGCGTTAAAACGCAGATTAAAAGTTAAAAATGTACCGCTTTTGCTGCTACAAAATACATTTTCAAGCATTTTAGATCGCTGAAATCGTTCAAATAGACGCACAAAAATAAAACGAATAATAAAATTCCTGTCGTTTTATAAGGTTTACGCGTTAAAACGCAGAACAAAGCTCAAAACGTGCTGTTTTGCTAAAAATAAGCGATGCAAGTATTTTAGACGTTGAAATCGTCTTAAATAGACGCAATATTAATAAAAAACGAATAATAAAAATTTCGTCGTTTTATGCTGTTTTACGCGTTAAAAACGCAGATTAAAAGCTCAAAAACGTGCTGTTTTGCTGCTAAAATAAGCATTTTCAAGCATTTTAGATCGCTGAAATCGTTCAAATAGAAGCAATATTAATAAAACGAATAATAAAAATTCGCTGCTTGCCGCTAAAAACGCAGATTAAAGCTCAAACGTGCTGTTTTTGCTAAAATAAGCGCATTTTCAAGCATTTTGTGATCAAGTTGAAATTCGTCTAAATGTGGACTTTTCCAAAAAATTTAAAAAAAAATTTAAAAAAAAAAAAAAAAAATTTTTTTCGTTAAAAAATTTTTTTTTTTTTGGGGGCCAAAAAAATTTTTAAAAAAATTTTTAAAAAAAAAAAGGTTTTTAAAAAAAAAAAAAAATTTTTTTTTTTCCTTTTTTTTTAAAAGGTTTCCCCAAAAACCCCGGGTTTTTTTTTGGAAAAAATTTGGTTTTTTTCCAAAAAAATTTTTTTAAAAAAATTTTTTTTTTTTTTTGGTTAAAAAGGTTTTTAAAAAAAGGTTTTTTAAAAAAATTTTTTTTCTTTTAAAAAATTTTAAAAAAAATTTAAAAAAAAAAAAAAACCCCCCCCTTTTAAAAAAAAGGGGAAAAAGCGTTTTTTCCCTTTTCAAAATTTTTTTAAAATTTTTTCCAAAAAAAAAAAAAAAATTAAAAAAAAATTTTTTCCCTTTTTTTAAAAAAAAAATTTTTTGGGGGGGTTTTTTTTCCCTTTTAAAATTTTTTTTTAAAAAAAAAAAAAAAAAAATTAAAAAAAAGGTTTTTTTTTTTCGGTTTTTTTTTTTAAAGGTTAAAAAGG
This sequence comes from Dalotia coriaria, assembly GCF_025399875.1. NCBI lineage: Eukaryota > Metazoa > Arthropoda > Insecta > Coleoptera > Staphylinidae > Dalotia > Dalotia coriaria. The sequence continues at coordinate 5,635 of NW_027049192.1, forward strand.
TTTTTAAAAAAATTTTCCCCAAAAAAAAAATTTCCCAAAATTTTTTTAAAAAGGAAAAATAAAAAAAAAAAAAAAATTTTTTAAAAACCTTTTTTGGTTTTTTTTGCAAAAAAAAAAAAAAATTTTTTTTTTCCAAAAAAATTTTTTTTTAAAAAAAAGAAAAAAAAAAAATTTTTTTTAAATTTTTTTAAAATTTTTTTTAAAAGGGGTTTTTAAAAAAAATTTTTTAAAATTTTAAAATTTTTTTTTTAAAAAAATTTTTAAAAAAAAAATAAAATTTTTTTTTTCCCTTTTTTTTGGAAAAAAAAAGGGCCCCCCCCTTTTTTTTTTTTTTTTCCAAAAATTTTTTAAAAAAAATTTTAAAAAAAAAAAAAAAAATTTTTTTTTTTGGGTTTTTTTCCCCCCCGAAAACCAAAAGGGTTTTTTTTAAAAAACCCTTTTT
>NW_027049193.1:0-6069 GCF_025399875.1 Dalotia coriaria
CCGGGAAAAGGAAGGTGGATAGTTTTACTCAAATTTAACGCTGCGGGCCACGGGGCAGTAATGAATAAATCAAAACTACTGGATCGATTTTAATCACATAGGCTTATATTTTAAACCCGTGCGAAGCCGTAGCGGGCCCTATGTTTTTATATACAACGTTCACAGTTTTTCTGTAGTGTATTTAGTATCAGTATTGCAACCTGCGAAGCCGGGGCGGGTCGCTAGTTCCAAAAAAAATTCAACAACATTGCAATACAATGACGAAGAACTAAACTGAAATCTTATTACACGGCAAAGTTTCTTTAATAATGAAATTATTTTACTTACCGGTTATGGAAGACGGTAGGTATATCGACAGCAAGTTGGCGAATACGAAATAAATGAAAACAAAACATTAGCTATAGCATTTCGTGCTATGTTGAAATGAATCTGCGTTCCGTCGGAACCCAAACTTTGATCATAACAATGACAATATTTATCGGTAGCACACTGATCCCTGCTCCTCTGTTGATGATAAATATGTTTTCACAAGTCAATTAATTATTAGCGTTCTTAGCGTTGATATTTTCATCGGCCGTCCCCCGTCGGCAACATACTCACGAACACGTGAATAAATTAAACAAGCAAAATTAGAATTACGAAAGATTACACACGCGTTAAACGGCCCTGATAAAGATCAAACACGTTTATTAACACTAATTATCACCGGCGTCAGGAAATATAACACGTTAACCAAAACTTACATCAAAAGAATAACACAAGTCGAAAGTGTGGAATGTGTGTTCGTCGTTACCCTCGGACTGTACAAAACAAAATTCTCTCGCTGGAATATTTCGAGGTAAACCTACATCGTAACGCCATCTGAGGATGCTTTATAGGACCTCACAAAACAACAAAGTGTTTCAAACGGTGTGGCGCGCATTGTGTCGGTACGATTTGTCTATGAGGCAGTAAAAGTGGTCACGCACTTAAATTGCAGCGTACGTGGAGACACGTACACAAAGTTGCATGCCTCACCCTGTCTAAATGACTAGCGAATTTACACAAAATACAATAAGTCAAATCTAGATGACGCATGATGTTCAAATTCAATCTATCAAATAAAAAACACAAATCACAAACTGTTAAGTCTTTAAAACGACATGATAGATGATGATGACAACACATAAATCAAAAGTAAAAAGATTTATTGAATTATGATAGTCATAATAGACTTTGTCCTGCGCACTCACGCATACATGTCACGTGTGAGTACCGAGAAATCGCCGATCTTATATTTCTTCAAATAATACAACCTACAACATCTTGACTGATAGACAGTGGCGGATTATGCTTCAGTGGGGCCCTAGGCGCAAATCAAGTTTGGGGCCCCTAAATCCCAAATTTTCAAAAACGGTTATTAGCCCAGTAAAATTAATAGTTTTAGCGTACGGGCGCCGCAAAGTCTACTTCAACATTCGTTTGTGCCAAAAACTCATTTCCTCACCACCATGAGGTAGAGTAGGTACGTGGTGCGTTTTTTTTCGTGGTATCCCCCGCAGGCCTAATCCACACGCACTATTCCAAAAATTTTAAAGGATTATCTTCCGATTCGCTCTTCGCGATGGACGCACAACACGTTAATTGTTTTCAGAACCGATCGAAATATCCAGGTAAAATTTTCTGCCATACTACCCGCGATGGGATTATCTTTTTCAATGCTATCTTGGTTCTCGGTTCATCTCTTGCTCAAAACGGTAATCGTTTTTAAAATACAAATTACAAATTTATTTTTTCTTGCCTTCTCTTGGGCAAAGTTTTCCCAATTTTTTTGTCTACTCTAGTTTTTAAAAATATCTTTTTCTAAAAACATTAATGCGAAGTCATTTAAGTGCTCTTGTAAAAACTATTGCCAGATATTTTTTGCTCGTTTAAAACTAAAAATTCCTTTTCTCCACTTGCATTAGAAACGGGCAGGTAAAAAAAATTTGGTTTTGTGTATACAGTAGAATCCGTTTATTGTGACCCCCCTTTAATTGACCAACCGGTTATTATGACGTAACTACACTCAATTTTGGGTTTTTTATATAAAATTCTGAAAAAAATGGATTTGGTTTTCACAGTGACATGTCGCTTTTTTGACCCATTTTAATAGATTATGTCGGTTATAATGACCAACATGATTCTTGACACCTCCGGTAATGTTCGTTGATCCCCGACGACGTTCGACACGTGCGTTTTTATTTTTATTCCTTTTTCTTTTATGTTTTCAAATTCATGTATTTACTATCGGAAAGACCAAATGCTTAAATAATAAATATAAGCATTCCGAACCCCTTGACCACGACTTAATCCGTTTTTTCCCATTAATCCGAATTTGGCGTGGGTCATTCAAATCTCAATCTTTTAAAAAACAAGAACCGTATTAAGCAATCGTTCAATTCAAATGTTTTAAAAAAAGTGCTTGAAAATCACAAAAAAAATTAATTAAATAAAAAAATTTTGTTTGTTTAAATATGTATGTATATGTTTTTATTTACAAAAAAAGGGGTTTTTCTTTTCAAAAAAACGTTTTGTATGACGTCCGTTTATTATGACTTTTGTAAATTTCCCCTTCGATTATTATAACCGGACCCTACTGTATTTGGAAAAGTTGATTTTAGACCATTAATTAATGTTGCATACATTTCATAAGGATCTCTAATTTTTTCTTCTTGTATGTATTTTAGAATATGAGTTAACTCATCGTGAAATATTCTGGCTCAATATCTTTTCATATTTGCAATAATCGCTCTAAAATTTAAAGTCTAAACCCGGCAATTTTAAATCAAAAAATTTTAAAATCGTTAAGAACATTGATATAGACATCGCCCTTGGAATTTTCGTGTTAATACATCACATACAATATAAAAATGTTGACAAAAAAAAATTTCTTGAAAAAATGCTGTATTTTTTGTTCGTTTCATCATATGGAAATTTTGCGTTTTCATTGCCCATCTCTTTAAAAGAATTGAGCTGTTAGGGTTTACCCCCTCTTCAACAGTTTCAAAATTATTTCGCCTCTGTTATAAATTTTTCTTGCAATATTCGAAAAGGGCACAAAAAATTTGTGGTAGAAAACATCAAAAATTTTTTTTTAAACGTTTTCATAAAAATAAAATCGGTAAAAGTTTTTTTAAATCAGCTATATATCCCCTGACGGTTGCTTTGGGAACGGGGAAATCCCTTTTGGGGAAGTGAAAACCCAAAACCTATTCAAAAAGGGTGAGGTCAAAACCAACTGATGAAGTATTTGTGGAATTACTATGTCTATATGGGACATATAATGGGGGGCCCCCCAGGCAACCCGGGGGGCCCCGCCCCCCCGGCGCGCGCCTGGGGCGCCTAGGCCGTAATCCCCACTGGATATAGCATATCTTAAGTATCCCCCGAATCGCGTAATCCACACGGACATGAGTGGTTTACCGACGCATTTATTCTCCCAAAAATTTTTTTTTTTTCAATAAATATAAAGACCCTTTCCCAAATTTTGAAATACAAGAAAAATGAGTTAGTTAACTTTTAAAAATTATTTTTGCTCTAAAACCATTGTCACGACTGGATGGTTTTTCATCAATTTCATTAAGTATGGGGGAAAAAAAATTTGGGAAGGTCATGCTCCGCTCTTTTTCTCGGGGAAAACTTAACGGGAAACATATATATAAAAATGAAAAGTTTCCCCGGTCAAACCATCTCATGAAAACGGGTGACCGATTTGGCTGATTTTTTTTCAGTTTTTTAATCTCTGTAGAAGGTTCTTACGGAAAAAATATTAAGAAAACCAGAAAGATTGAAAAAAAAAAAAAACCCTTTCCCCTTGTCGCGCCATCTATGTGGAGATTTCCCGAACGCATATACAAACTTCGCGACTTATTTAGTAAACTTTGGGAATTTTGGGCATACCCGCCCCCAAAAAAAAGCCGGGGTGTTTTGTTTGGGGGGGCTTTCTCTGTCTGTCCCCTTTTTATGTTTAAAACTTTGAAACTACGCACGGGTTTTGTTGCGGTTTTTTTTTTTCCAAACCGGGCGGGTCGCTGGATGTATGGCAAGAAAACCCCACGGCATTAAGTCCCCTTTTGTACAATATTATTTTTTTTTTAAAAAGTTTAAATAGATAAGGCGGGACGAAGTTCCCAGGTCACTATACTTAATAAATTGCGGCTTAATTATGATTATAGAAAAATTTGCTCATTTCATTGATACAAATCGAAATGTTCTAAAAAAAAATAAAAAATGATTTCTTAAATTTTTCCAATAACAAGTTTGAAATTCTATTTTTTAAAAAAAACACTTCAAAATTATTTGATTATATCAACAGATGTATCCACTTGAACAAACATACGAAATAGATATAAATGGACATTCATAGGAAGCAACGACAATATTCCATGTTGTGTATTGTCACTGACGAATTAGGTGAGTCATTTTATAAAAGTTTGATTAAATTATTAATTTGTAAGATTTGAAAATCATATTAAAGTATTTAATATTTGTTTTAAGATTTTGCGGTAATCAAATATGGCTGACCAGTACATGAAAGCGGTAGAAGACAGAAGTCTACAAGATGCAAGGTCATCAAGGACAAGGTCATCGCAAAAGAGAAATCATAAAACAATTCAAAAAATGCTCAAAAATAAAAGAAAATGTGAATGCAGTTGATATAGATGGTAACACAACATTAATGTTTGAATCGATGTACGGACATCATGAAAATGTTCAAAGAATTGATCAAGAATAATGCAGATGTGAATAAAGTTAATAGAGATGGCAACACAGCATTAATGTTGGCATCGAAAACGGACATAAAAACTATTCAAGAACTGCTGCAGAATAAAGCCGATGTAAATATAGTTAATAAAGATGGCTATACAGCATTAATCTTGGCATCAATTGAAGGACATCATGACATCGTACAAGAACTGATCAAGAATAATGCAGATATAAATGTAGGTGGTAAAGATGGCGATACAGCGATGATGAGGGCATCATTGAATGGACATCATGATATTGTTCAAGAATTGATCAAGAATAATGGCAATGTTAATGTTGTTAATGAATGGCAACACAACATTAATGTTTGCATCGATGAAAGGACATCATGACATTGTACAAGAACTGATCAAGAATAAAGCAGATGTGAATAAAGTTAATAAGATGGCGACACAGCATTAATGTTTGCATCGATGAACGGACATCATGAAATTGTTCAAGAACTGGTCAAGAATAATGCAAATGTTAATGTTGTAAATAAATATGGCAACACAACATTAATGTTTGCATCGATGAACGGACATCATGAAATTGTTCAAAAACTGATCAAGAATAATGCAGTGAATAAAGTTAATATAGATGGCGACACAGCATTAATCTGGGCATCAAGGTCTGACGATATCACATCGTTCAAAAACTGCTAAAGAATAATGCAAATGTGAATATAGTTAATAAATATGGCTACACAGCATGGAAATTGGCATGGAAGAGTGAAAATTATGAAATTGCACAAGGGCTGGCAAAACATAATGCGAGCTTGTTAATTGTGCTACTATACCATCTCCGTTAGTCACGTACCTAAAAATTATGTGGAAATGGTTGAAAAATTGCAAAATATGGGGACAATATCAGAGGGACACTTCAAAATTACACAAAAGTTGATTTGGGTTTCAGGTAAAGAACTTCAGAGAATTGTAGTAAATTTTATAAAGGAGAATGATAAAATCAATTTAGTTAAATTATGCAAATGTATATCACTGATATGTGCAACATTTTTGCGCATCTTGCAATTACTGAGGAATTATTAAAACACGGTGTTTTCAAATTCGCATCGTTAAAAACTTCGTCAAATGTTGTTGAAGGACTTTTCACATGTATTGCCAATCTGAAGATAGATGTCGATGGTGGTAATATATGTGTTGTAATGGAATCAATTAAAAAAGGATTTGATAATTTACATGAGCGAATGGGAAAAAGTATTTAACTAGAAGTTTGATCTCATTAAAACATCTTATGAATAACATGATACAAAAATCGATAATGTTGGAAACAGGGTAATTT
>NW_027049194.1:0-6062 GCF_025399875.1 Dalotia coriaria
TTTTTTTTTTTTTTTTTTTTTTTTTTTTTTTTTTTTTTTTTTTTTTTTTTTTTTTTTTTTTTTTTTTTTTTTTTTTTTTTTTTTTTTTTTAAACCGTAAATCAAACGTGCTGTTTTCTAAAATAATCATTTTCAAGCATTTTAGATCGTTGATATCGTTCAAATAGACGCAATATTAATAAAAACGAATAATAAAAATTTCGTCGTTTTATGCTGTTTACGCGTTAAAACGCAGATTAAAGCTCAAAACGTGCTGTTTTGCTAAATAACATTTTCAAGCATTTTTAGATCGTTGAAATCGTTCAAATAGACGCAATATTAATAAAACGAATAATAAAAAATCGTCGTTTTTATGCTGTTTTACGCGTTAAAACGCAGATTAAAAGACTCAAAACGTGCTGTTTTGCTAAAATAATCATTTTCAAGCATTTTAGATCGTTGATATCGTTCCAAATAGACGCAATATTAATAAAAACGAATAATAAAAATTCGTCGTTTTATGCTGTTTTACGCGTTAAAACGCAGATTAAAGCTCAAAACGTGCTGTTTTGCTAAAATAAGCATTTTCAAGCATTTTTAGATCGTTGAAATCGTTCAAATAGAAGCAATATAATAATAAAAACGAATAATAAAAATTCGTCGTTTTATGCTGTTTTAAGCGTTAAAACGCAGATTAAAGCTCAAAACGTGCTGTTTTGCTAAAATAATCATTTTCAAGCATTTTTAGATCGTTGATATCGTTCAAATAGACGCAATATTAATAAAAACGAATAATAAAAATTTCGTCGTTTTTATGCTGTTTTACGCGTTAAAACGCAGATTAAAAGCTCAAAACGTGCTGTTTTGCAAGCATTTTCAAGCATTTTAGATCGTTGAAATCGTTCAAATAGAAGCAATATTAAAAAACGAATAATAAAAATCTGTCGTTTTTATGCTGTTTTAGCGTTAAAACGCAGATTAAAGCTCAAAACGTGCTGTTTTGCTAAAATAATCATTTTCAAGCATTTTAGATCGTTGAAATCGTTCAAATAGACGCAATATTAATAAAAACGAATAATAAAAATTTCGTCGTTTTATGCTGTTTTACGCGTTAAAACGCAGATTAAAGCTCAAAACGTGCTGTTTTGCTTAAAATAAGCATTTTCAAGCATTTTAGATCGTTGAAATCGTTCAAATAGAAGCAATATTAATAAAAACCGAATAATAAAAAATTCGTCGTTTTTATGCTGTTTTACGCGTTAAAACGCAGATTAAAGCTCAAAACGTGCTGTTTTGCTAAAATAATCATTTTCAAGCATTTTAGATCGTTGAAATCGTTCAAATAGACGCAATATTAATAAAAACGAATAATAAAAATTTCGTCGTTTTATGCTGTTTTACGCGTTAAAACGCAGATTAAACTCAAAACGTGCTGTTTTGCTAAAATGAAAATTTTCAAGCATTTTAGATCGTTGAAATCGTTCAAATAGACGCAATATTAATAAAAACGAATAATAAAAAATCGTCGTTTTTTATGCTGTTTTACGCGTTAAAACGCAGATTAAAACTCAAAACGTGCTGTTTTGCTAAAATAATCATTTTCAAGCATTTTAGATCGTTGAAATCGTTCAAATAGACGCAATATTAATAAAAACGAATAATAAAAATTCGTCGTTTTTATGCTGTTTTATGCGTTAAAACGCAGATTAAAGCTCAAAACGTGCTGTTTTGCTAAAATATGCATTTTCAAGCATTTTAGATCGTTGAAATCGTTCAAATAGACGCAATATTAAAAAAGAATAATAAAAATTTCGTCGTTTTTAAGCTGTTTTACGCGTTAAAACGCAGATTAAAACTCAAAACGTGCTGTTTTGCTAAAATAAGCATTTTCAAGCATTTTAGATCGTTGAAATCGTTCAAATAGAAGCAATATTAATAAAAACGAATAATAAAAATTTCGTCGTTTTTTTGCTGTTTTACGCGTTAAAACGCAGATTGAAACTCAAAACGTGCTGTTTTGCTAAAATAATCATTTTCAAGCATTTTACATCGTTGAAATCGTTCAAATAGACGCAATATTAATAAAACGAATAATAAAAATTCGTCGTTTTTATGCTGTTTTACGCGTTAAAACGCAGATTAAAGCTCAAAACGTGCTGTTTTGCTAAATAAGCATTTTCAAGCATTTTAGGTCGTTGAAATCGTTCAAATAGACACAATATTAATAAAAACAAATAATAAAAATTTCGTCGTTTTATGCTGTTTTACGCGTTAAAAGCAGATTAAAACTCAAACGTGCTGTTTTGCTAAAATAATCATTTTCAAGCATTTTAGATCGTTGAAATCGTTCAAATAGAACAATATTAATAAAAACGAATAATAAAAATTCGTCGTTTTATGCATTTTACGCGTTAAAACGCAGGATAAAACTCAAAACGTGCTGTTTTGCTAAAATAAAGCATTTTCAAGCATTTTTAGATCGTTGAAATCGTTCAAATAGACGCAATATTAATAAAACGAATAATAAAATTTCGTCGTTTTTATGCTGTTTACGCGTTAGCAGATTAAACTCAAAACGTGCTGTTTTGCTAAAATAAGCATTTTCAAGCAGTTTAGATCGTTGAAATCGTTCAAATAAAAGCAAGATTAATAAAAACGAATAATAAAAATTCGTCGGTTTTATGCTGTTTACGCGCGTTGCAGAAACGCAGATTAAAGCTCAAAACGTGCTGTTTTGCTAAAATAATCATTTTCAAGCATTTTAGATCGTTGAAATCGTTCAAATAGACGCAATATTAATAAAAATCGAATAATAAAAAATTTCGTCGTTTTTACGGTGTTTTACGCGTTAAAACGCAGATTAAAAGAAACTCAAAACGTGCTGTTTTGCTACAAAATAAGCATTTTCAAGCATTTTAGATCCGATTTGAAATCGTTTAAATAGGCACGCAATATTAATAAAAACGAATAATAAAAATTCGTCGTTTTATGCTGTTTTGCGCGTTAAAACGCAGATTAAAGCTCAAAACGTGCTGTTTTGCTAAAATAGCATTTTCCAAGCATTTTAGATCGTTGAAATCGTTTCAAATAGACGCAATAGTAATAAAAACGAATAATAAAATTTCGTCGTTTTATGTTATTTATTTTACGCGTTAAACGCAGATTAAAGCTCAAAACGTGCTGTTTTGCTAAAATAAAAGCATTTTCAAGCATTTTAGGTCGTTGAAATCGTTTCAAATAGAAACAATATTAATAAAAACGAATAATAAAAATTCGTCGTTTTTATGCTGTTTACGCGTTAAAACGCAGATTAAAACTCAAAACGTGCTGTTTTGCTAAAATAATCATTTTCAAGCATTTTAGATCGTTGAAATGTTCAAACTTAGGCCGCAATATTAATAAAAACGAATAATAATAAAAATTTCATGCGTTTTATGCTGTTTTACGCGTTAAAACGCGAATTAAAGCTCAAAACACCGATGCTGTTTTGCTAAAATAGACATTTTCAAGCATTTTTAGATCGTTGAAATCGTTCAAAATAGACGCAATATTAATAAAACGAATAATAAAAATCGTCGTTTTTATGCTGTTTTACGCGTTAAAACGCAGATTAAAGCTTCAAAACGTGCTGTTTTGCTAAAATAATCATTTTCAAGCATTTTAGATCGTTGAAATCGTTCCAAATAGACGCAATGATAATAAAAACGGAATAATAAAAATTCGTCGTTTTTTGTATATTTTTATGCGTTAAAACGCAGATTAAACTCAAAACGTGCTGTTGTTTTGCTAAAATAAGCATTTTCAAGTATTTTAGATCGTTGAAATCGTTCAAATAGACGCAATATTAATAAAAAACGAATAATAAAAATTTCGTCGTTTTTAAAGCTTGGTTTTTTACGGGTTTCGGGGGGTTAAAAAAATCAAAACGTGCTGTTTTTTTAAAAAAAAAAAGCATTTTCCCAAAAAAATTTTGGGTCGTTGAAATCGTTCAAATGGGGAAAAAAGTTTAATAAAAAAGAAAAATAAAAAATTTTGTCGTTTTTTATGCTGTTTTACCTTAAAAACGCAGATTGAAGCTCAAAACGTGCTGTTTTGCCAAAAAAAATCATTTTCAAAACCCTTTTACATCGTTGAAATCGGGTTTAAATAGGCCTTTAAATTAAAAAAGAATAATAAAAAAATTCGTCGTTTTTTAAAGCTGTTTTCGCGTTAAAACGCAGATTAAAACTCAAATCGTGCTGTTTTGCTAAAATAAGCTTTTAAAAAATTTAGATCGTTGAAATCGTTCCCAAAAAGACGCAATATTAATAAAAAAAATAATAAAAATTCGTCGTTTTTGTTTTTAAAGGGTTTAAAAAGCAGATTAAAACTCAAAACGTGCTGTTTTTCTAAAAAGGCTTTTTAAGCATTTTTAGGTGTTTTAAATCGTTCAAATGGGGCACAATATTAATAAAAAAACAAATAATAAAAAAAATTTTGTCGTTTTTATGCTGTTTTTCGCGTTAAAACGCAGATTAACTCAAAACGTGCTGTTTTGCTAAAATAATCATTTTCAAGCATTTTTACATCGTTGAAATCGTTCAAATAGAAGCAATATTAATAAAAACGAATAATAAAAAATTTCGTCGTTTTATGCTGTTTTACGCGTTAAAACGCAGATTAAAGCTCAAACGTGCTGTTTTGCTAAAATAAGCATTTTCAAGCATTTTAGATCGTTGAAATCGTTCAAATAGACGCAATATTAATAAAAAACGAATAATAAAAATTCGTCGTTTTTATGCTGTTTTAGCGTTAAAACGCAGATTAAAGCTCAAAACGTGCTGTTTTGCTAAAATAAGCATTTTCAAGCATTTTAGGTCGTTGAAATCGTTCAAATAGAACAATATTAATAAAACGAATAATAAAAATTTCGTCGTTTTTATGCTGTTTAGCGTTAAAACGCAGATTAAAGCTCAAAACGTGCTGTTTTGCTAAAATAATCATTTTCAAGCATTTTACATCGTTGAAATCGTTCAAATAGACGCAAATATTTAAAAAAGAATAATAAAAATTTCATGATGCTGTTTTCCGTTAAAAAGCAGAAAAACTCAAAACGTGCTGTTTTGCTAAAATAAGCATTTTCAAGCATTTTAGATCGTTGAAATGCAAAAAAAAGCAATATTAATAAAAAAGAATAATAAAAATTCGTCAATGCTGTTTTACGCGTTAAAACCGTTAAAACTCAAAACTTTTTTTAAAAAAAAGCATTTTCAAGCATTTTAGATCGTTGAAATCGTTCAAATAGACGCAATATTAATAAAAAAGAAAAATAATAATTTCTCGTTTTTATGCTGTTTTACGCGTTAAACGCAGAATAAAAAATCAAAACGTGCTGTTTTGCTAAAATAAGCATTTTCAAGCATTTTAGATCGTTAAAATCGTTCAAATAGAAGCAATATTTAAAAAAAACGAATAATAAAAAAAAATTTTTCGTTTTATGCTGTTTTACGCGTTAAAAAAGCAGATTAAAGCTCAAAAAATCTGTTTTGCTAAATAAACATTTTCAAGCATTTTAGATCGTTGAAATCGTTCAAATAATGCAATATTTCTAAAAAAGAATAAAAAATTCTGTTTTTTATGCTGTTTTCGCGTTAAAACGCAGTTAAACTAAAAATGCTGTTTTTTAAAAAAAGCATTTTCAAGCTTTTTGATCGTTGAAAACGTTCAAATGGGCAATATTAATAAAAAAAGAATAATAAAAAAATTTTGTCGTTTTTTTGCGGTTTTACGCGTTAAAAGCAGTTAAACTCAAAACGTGCTTTTGCAAATAAGCATTTCAAACATTTTAGTGTTGGGAAAACGTTCAAATGAAGCAAATAAAAAAACGAAAAATAAAAAAATTGTGTTTTTTCTGTTTTACGCGTTAAAACGCAGATTAAACTCAAAAATGCTGTTTTGCTAAAAAAAAGCATTTTTTAAACAAAATCGTTGAAATCGTTTAAATAAGCTATTTAAAAAAACGAATAAAAAATTTGCGTTTTTTTTGTTTTCGCGTTAAACCAGATTAAAACTCAAAAACGTTAAACGCTTTTAAAATAAGCTTTT
>NW_027049195.1:0-6062 GCF_025399875.1 Dalotia coriaria
GCAAAAATTAACTTTAAAACGTGCTGTTTTGCTAAAATAAGCATTTTCAAGCATTTTAGATCGTTGAAATCGTTCAAATGAAGATATTAATAAAAACGAATAATAAAAATTCGTCGTTTTTATGCTGTTTTACGCGTTAAAACGCAGATTAAAACTCAAAACGTGCTGTTTTGCTCAAAATAAGCATTTTCAAGCATTTTAGATCGTTGAAATCGTTCAAATGGACAAATATTAATAAAAACGAATAATAAAATTTCGTCGTTTTTATGCTGTTTTACGCGTTAAAACGCAGATTAAACTCAAAACGTGCTGTTTTGCACAAATAAGCATTTTCAAGCATTTTAGATCGTTGAAATCGTTCAAATAGACGCAATAAAATAAAAACGAATAATAAAAATTTCGTCGTTTTTATGCTGTTTTACGCGTTAAAACGCAGAATAAAGCTCAAAACGTGCTGTTTTGCTAAAATAAGCATTTTCAAGCATTTTAGATCGTTGAAATACGTTCAAATAGACGCAATATAATAAAAACGAATAATAAAATTTCGTCGTTTTTATGCTGTTTTACGCGTTAAAAACGCAATTAAAGCTCAAAACGTGCTGTTTTGCTAAAATAAGCATTTTCAAGCATTTTAGATCGTTGAAATCGTTCCCAAAACGCAATATCAATAAAAACGAATAATAAAAATTTCGTCGTTTTTATCTGTTTTGCGTTAAACGCAGATTAAAGCTCAAAACGTGCTGTTTTGCTAAAAAAAGCATTTTCAAGCATTTTAGATCGTTGAAATCGTTCAAATGAACAATATTAATAAAAAAGAATAATAAAAATTCGTCGTTTTATGCTGTTTTACGCGTTAAAAAGCAGATTAAAACTCAAAACGTGCTGTTTTGTAAAATAAAAACATTTTCAAGCATTTTAGATCGTTGAAATCCCTTCAAATGGACGCAAATTTTAAAAAAAACGAATAATAAAATTTCGTCGTTTTTTTTGCTGTTTTACCTTAAAACGCAGATTAAAACTCAAAACGTGCTGTTTTGCTAAAAAAAGCATTTTCAAGCATTTTAGATCGTTGAAATCGTTCAAAAGAAATATTAATAAAAAAGAATAAAAAAATTCGTCGTTTTTATGCTGTTTTTCGCGTTAAAAAGCGATTAAAGCTCAAAACTGCTTTTTTGCTAAAATAAGCATTTTTAAGCATTTTAGATCGTTGAAATCGTTCAAATAGACGCAATAAAAAAAAAACGAATAATAAAAAATTTTGTCGTTTTTATGCTGTTTTTCCGTTAAAACCCGAATAAAACCCAAATGTGCTGTTTTCTAAAATAAGCATTTTCAAGCATTTTAGATCGTTGAAATCGTTCAAATAGACGCAATATTAATAAAAACGAAAAATAAAAAATTTTGTCGTTTTTTTTGTTGTTTTTCGCGTTAAAAAGCAGATTAAAATAAAACGTGCTGTTTTTTCTAAAATAAGCATTTTCAAACATTTTTAGATCGTTGAAAACGTTCAAATGAACAATATTAAAAAAAACGAATAATAAAAATTCGTCGTTTTTTTTGCTGTTTTGCAAAAAGCAGATTAAAGCTCAAAACGTGCTGTTTTGTAAAATAAGCATTATCAAGCATTTTTAGATCGTTGAAATCGTTCAAATAGACGCAATAAAAATAAAAAAAGAATAATAAAAAAATTTAGTCGTTTTTTTTTGTTTTACGCGTTAAAACGCAATTAAACTCAAAAAGTGCTGTTTTGCTAAAAAAACATTTTTAAGCATTTTAGATCTTTGAAATCGTTCAAATAGACGCAATATTAATAAAACGAATAATAAAAAAATTTGTCGTTTTTATGCTGTTTTACGCGTTAAACGAATTAAAACTCAAAACGTGCTGTTTTGCTAAAATAACATTTTTAAACATTTTAATCGTTGAAATCGTTCAATGGCAAATAATAAAAACGAATAATAAAAAAATTTTGTCGTTTTATGCGTTTTGCGTTAAAACGCAGATTAAAACCCAAAAAGTGCTGTTTTTCTAAAATAACATTTTCAAGCATTTTTGATCGTTGAAATCGTTCAAATAGACGCAATAAAAATAAAAACGAATAATAAAAATTTAGTCGTTTTTATGCGTTTTTTCCCTTAAAACGCAGAATAAGCTCAAAACGTGCTGTTTTTCAAAATAAGCATTTTTAAGCATTTTTGATCGTTGAAATCGTTGAAATAGACGCAATATTTAAAAAAAACGAATAATAAAAAATTTTGTCGTTTTTTTTTTCTGTTTACGCGTTAAAAAGCAGATTAAACTCAAAACGTGCTGTTTTTAAAATAAGCATTTTCAAGCATTTTAGATCGTTGAAATCGTTCCAAATAGAAACAATATTAATAAAAACGAATAATAAAAAAATTTGTCGTTTTTTTGCTGTTTTTCGCGTTTAAAAAGCAGATTAAAGCTCAAACGTGCTGTTTTGCAAAAAAAAGCTTTTTAAGCATTTTGTCGTTAAATCGCAAATGAGCAATAAAAAAAAAAACGAATAATAAAATTTCGTCGTTTTTTTGCTTTTTACGCGTTAAAACGCAGAAAAAACCCCAAAAGTGCTGTTTTGCTAAAAAAAGCATTTTCAAGCATTTTAGATCGTTGAAATTGTTAAAAAAGACCAATATTAATAAAAAAAAATAATAAAAATTTCGTCGTTTTTTTGCTGTTTTTCGCGTTAAAACGCAGATTAAAAAATCAAAAAGTGCTGTTTTTTCAAAATAAGCATTTTTTAAGCTTTTTTTATCGTTGAAATCCCTTCAAATAGACGCAATAAAAATAAAAAAGAAAAAAAAAATTTCGTCGTTTTTTTTGCTTTTTTTTACGCGTTAAAAGCAGATTAAACCAAAAAGTGCTGTTTTTCTAAAATAAGCATTTTCAAGCATTTTAGATCGTTGAAATCGTTCAAATAGACGCAATAAAATAAAAAAAATAAAAAATTTCTCGTTTTTTTTGCTGTTTTTCGCGTTAAAAAGCAGAATAAAAACTCAAAACGTGCTGTTTTTAAAATAAGCATTTTCAAGCATTTTTTGATCGTTGAAATCGTTCAAATAGACGCAATATTTAAAAAAGTAATAAAAAAATTTGTCGTTTTTTTGCTGTTTTACGCGTTAAAACGCAGATTAAAAGCTCAAAACGTGCTGTTTTGCAAAAAAAGCATTTTCAAGCATTTTAGATCGTTGAAATCGTTCAAATAGAAAAAATAATTTAAAAAAACGAATAATAAAAAATTTGTGTTTTTTTTGTTTTACGCGTTTAAAAAGCAGATTAAAAACTCAAAACGTGCTGTTTTGCTTTAAAATAAGCATTTTCAACATTTTAGATCGTTGAAATGCAGATGCGCAATATTTAAAAAAAACGAATAATAAAAATTTCGTCGTTTTTATGCTGTTTTTCGCGTTAAAAAGCAGATTAAAACTCAAAAAGTGCTGTTTTGCTAAAATAAGCATTTTCAAGCATTTTAGATCGTTGAAATCGTTCAAATAGACGCAATAAAAAAAAAAAACGAATAATAAAAATTTAGTCGTTTTTTTTGCTGTTTTTCCGTTAAAACCGAATAAAGCTCAAAAAGTGCTTTTTTTTGCTAAAATAAGCATTTTCAAAACATTTTAGATCGTTGAAATCGTTGAAATAGCGCAATATTAATAAAAAAAGAATAATAAAAATTTCGTCGTTTTTATGCTGTTTTACGCGTTAAAAAGCAGATTAAAGCTCAAAACGTGCTGTTTTGCTAAAATAAGCATTTTCAAGCATTTTTTAGATCGTTGAAATCGTTCAAATAGACGCAATATTAATAAGAAGCAGATAATAAAAATTCGTCGTTTTTATGCTGTTTTACGCGCCGTTAAACGCAGATTAAAGCTCAAAACGTGCTGTTTGCTAAAATAAGCATTTTCAAGCATTTTTAGATCGTTGAAATCGTTCAAATAGAAGTAATATTAATAAAAACGAATAAAATTCGTCGTTTTATGCTGTTTACGCGTTAAAACGCAGATTAAAGCTCAAAACGATGCTGTTTTGCTAAAATATAAGCATTTTCAAGCATTTTAGATCATTGAAATCGTTCAGATAGACGCAATATTAATAAAAAACGAATAATAATAAAAATTTCGTCGTTTTTATGCTGTTTACGCGTTAAACGCAGATTAAAAGCTCAAAACGTGCTGTTTTTGCTTTCAAAATCGCGCATTTTCCAGAAACATTTTTAGATCGATTTAGAAATCGTTCAAATAGACGCGTAAAGTAAAAACGAATAATAAAAAATTTGAGTCGGTTTTATGCGCGGTACGCTACGCGTTAAAACATAGGGAATAAAAAGCTCCACGAAACCTGCTGTTTTAACAAAAGAATAAAGCATTTCAAAGCATTTTTGAATCCGTTTGGGAAATCGTTGAAATAGACGCAATAATAAAGCGAATGTCAGGGTACCGTCGTTTTTATGCTGTTTTACGCGTTAAAACGCAGATTAAAGCTCAAAACGTGCTGTTTTGCTAAAATAAGCATTTTCAAGCATTTTAGATCGTTGAAATCGTTCAAATAGAAGCCAATATTAATAAAAACCAATAATACTCGCAAATTCGTCGTTTTCTGTTTACGCGTTAAAACGCAGATTAAACTCAAAACGTGCTGTTTTTTTGCAAAAATAAGCATTTTCAAGCATTTTAGATCGTTGAAATCGATTTCAAAATAGAAGCAATAATTAATAAAAACGAATAATAAAAATTCGTCGTTTTTTATGCTGTTTTACGCGTTAAACACAGATTAAAGCTCAAACGGTAACATTTTGCTGAAATAAGCATTTTTCAAGCATTTTTAGATCGTTGAAATCGTTCAGATAGACGCAATAATGGCAAAACGAATAATAAAATTTCGTCGTTTTTTATGCTGTTTTCACGCGTTAAAACGCAGATTAAAACTCAAAACGTGGCGCGCTGAAATAAGCATTTTCAAGCATTTTAGATCGTTGAAATCGTTCAAATAGACGCAATAAAAATAAAACGAATTAAAAATTCGTCGTTTTTAACTTTTTGCGTTAAAACGCAGAATAAACTCAAAAAGTGCTGTTTTTTAAAATAACATTTTTTAAACATTTTAGATCGTTGAAATCGTTCAAATAGGCAATATTTAAAAAAAAGAAAAATAAAAATTTTGTCGTTTTTTTTGCTGTTTTACCCTTAAAACGCAGAAAACTCAAAAGCTGTTTTGCTAAAATAAGCATTTTCAAGCATTTTAGATCGTTGAAATCCCTTCAAATGAAGCAATATTAATAAAAACGAATAATAAAAATTCGTCGTTTTTTTTGCTGTTTTACCCTTAAAAAGCAGATTTAAAAATCAAAACGTGCGGTTTTGCCAAAAAAAAGCTTTTCAAGCTTTTAGATCTTGAAATCGTTCAAATAGACGCAATAAAAAAAAAAACGAATAATAAAAAAATTTTGTCGTTTTTTTTGCTGTTTTACGCGTTAAAACGCGAATAAAACCCCGTGCTGTTTTGCTAAAATGCATTTTTAAGCATTTTAGATCGTTGAAATCGTTCAAATAGACGCATTTTTAATAAAAACGAATAATAAAATTTCGTCGTTTTTATGCTGTTTTGCGTTAAACGCAGATTAAACTCAAAACGTGCTGTTTTGTAAAATAAGCATTTTCAAGCATTTTAGATCGTTGAAACCTTTCAAATAGAAGCAATTTTAAAAACGAATAATAAAAATTCGTCGTTTTTCTGTTTTTCGCGTTAAAACGCAGATTAAAAATCAAAACGTGCTGTTTTTTAAAATAAGCATTTTCAAGCATTTTGCAAATCGTTTGGAAAAATCGGTTAAAAATTTTTTTTTTTTGGGGAAAAGCAATTAAAATAAAATTTTTTTAAAAACAAATTTTTAATTTTTTTAAAAATTCGTTTTTAGCTGTTTTTTAAAAAGCGTTAAAACCGGGCCCAAAAAAATTTTAAAGCTCCAAAAAAAAAAAGTTTTTTCTTTTTTTTTTGCTTTAAAAAAAAAAAATTTTTTAAAAAAAAGCATTTTCAAGCATTTT
>NW_027049196.1:0-6057 GCF_025399875.1 Dalotia coriaria
AGCTAAACAGCATTTAAAAAGAAATTTTTACGTTTTATTTTTATTCGTTTTTGCTTTTCCGTCTAAATGTTGAAAGCTTATTTTAGCAAAACAGATTTGACAATCTGCTTTTAAGCAAAACAGCATTTAAAAGGGAAATTTTTAACGTTTTATAAATTTTTTTTACGTTTATTAATATTGCTTCTATTTGAACGATTTTCAACGATCTAAAATGCTTGAAATGCTTATTTTAGCAAAACAGCACGTTTTGAGCTTTATTCTGCGTTTTAACGCGTAAAACAGACATAAAACGACAAAATTTTTATTATTCGTTTTATATTTTATTGCGTCTATTTAACGATTTCAACGATCTAAAAGCTTGAAAATGCTTATTTTAGCAAAAAACAGCACGTTTTGAGCTTTATTCTGCGTTTTAACGCGTAAAAACCATAAACACAAAATTTTTATTATTCGTTTTATAAACATTGCGTTTTAGTTTAATCTCAGTTTTAAAATGCTGAAAAGCATTTAGCAAAAAGCACATTTTGAGTTTTAATTGCGTTTTAACGGTAAATAGCATAAAATCACGAATAAATTTTATTAAAATGCTTTTTTTAATATTGCATCTTTTGAACTGATTTCAGCGATCTAAAATGCTGAAAATGCTAATTTTACAAAATTCAGCATTTTTGAGCTTTTAATCTGCGTTTTATTAAAACGATTAAACGACAAAATTTTTATTATTCGTTTTTTTTAAATGCCGTTTTGGTTAATTCGTTCAAGTTAAAACAGCTTAAAACAGAAAATTCACGTTTTGAGCTTTTAATGCTTTAACGACGAAACAACGATAAAAAGTAAAATGCTTATTTTACAAAACTAGCAGTTTAGCTTTTAATTTGAGATTTCGCGATTAAAATGCTTAAAAATGCTATTTTTAAAAAGCAGTTTTATTTTAATTGCGCTTTTAACGTTAAAACAAGCTTGAAAATGCTATTTTATTATTACGTTTTTATAATTTAATCTGCATTTAACGTTAAAACAGATTAAACGCAGATTTTAAATGCTTTTTATTAAAAACTCATTTGAGTTTCAAATCTGCGTTGTGCAAAACACCACGTTTTGAGCGCTTTAATCTGCGTTTTAACGCGTAAAACAGCATAAAAACGACGAATTTTTATTATTCGTTTTTTATTACTATTGCTTCTATTTGAACGATTTCAACGATCTAAAATGCTTGGAAAATGCTTTATTTTAGCAAAACAGCACGTTTTGAGTTTTAATCTGCGTTTTAACGCGTAAACAAAAGCATAAAACGGCGAATTTTTATTATTCCGTTTTATTAATATTGCTTCTATTTGAACGATTTCAACGATCTAAAAATGTTTGAAAATGCTTATTTTAACAAAAACAGCACGTTTTGAGCTTTAATCTGCGTTTTAACTCGTAAACAGCATAAAAACGACGAATTTTTTTATTATTCGTTTTGCCAATATTGATTCTATTTGAACGATTTCAACGATCTAAAATGCTGAAAATGCTTGTTTTAGCAAAAACAGCACGTTTTGAGCTTTAATCTGCGTTTTAACGCGTAAAACCGAAAGCAGTATTAAAAACGACGAATTTTTTTATTATTCGTTTTTATTAATATTGCGTCTATTTGAACGATTTCAACGATTCAAAATGCTTCAAAAATGCTTATTTTCGCAAAACAGCACGTTTTGAGCTTTAATCAGTTTTAACGCGTAAACAGCATAAAAACGACGAAATTTTTATTATTTTGTTTTTATTAATATTGCGTCTATTTGAACTATTTCCAACGATCTAAAATGCTTGAAAATGCTTATTTTGTGCTAAAACAGCACGTTTTGAGCTTTAATCTGCGTTTTAACGCGTAAAACAGCATAAAACGACGAATTTTTTTATTATTCGTTTTTATTAATATTGCGTCTATTTGAACGTGATTTCAAACGATCTAAAAATGCTTGAAAATGCTTATTTTAGCAAAACAGCACGTTTTGAGCTTTAATCTGCGTTTTAACGCGTAAAACAGCATAAACGATGAATTTTTATTATTCGTTTTTTATTAATATTGCGTCTATTTGAACGATTTCAACGATCTAAAATGCTTGAAAATTTATTTTAGCAAAACAGCACGTTTTGAGCTTTATTCTGCGTTTTAAAGTGTAAAACAGCATAAAACGACCAAAAATCTTTTATTATTCGTTTTTTATTTTTATTGCGTCTATTTGAACGATTTCAACGATCTAAAAATGCTTGAAAATGCTTATTTTAGCAAAAACAGCACGTTTTGCTTTAATCTGCGTTTCTTAACGCGTAAAACAGCATAAAACGACGATTTTTTTATTATTCGTTTTTACGCTGTTTCTATTGAACGATTTCAACGATTCAAAATGCTTGAAAATGCTTATTTT
Source organism: Dalotia coriaria (assembly GCF_025399875.1). Taxonomy (NCBI): domain Eukaryota; kingdom Metazoa; phylum Arthropoda; class Insecta; order Coleoptera; family Staphylinidae; genus Dalotia; species Dalotia coriaria. The sequence goes on from NW_027049196.1 coordinate 2,412, forward strand.
GCGCACGTTTTGAAAGCTTTAATCGCGTTTAACGCGTAAAAACAGCATAAAAACGACGAAATTTTGCTTACCCGGTTAATATTGCGTCTATTTGAACGATTAACGATCTAAAATGCTTGAAAATGCTTATTTTAGCAAAACAGCACGTTTAAGTTTTAATCTGCGTTTAACGCGTAAAAACAGCATAAAAACGACGACTTTTTATTATTCCGTTTTTATTAATATTGCTTCTATTTGAACGATTTCAACGATCTAATATGCTTGGCATCGCTTATTTTAGCAAAATAGCACGTTTTGAGCTTTTAATCTGCGTTTTAACGCGTAAAACAGCATAAAAACGACGAATTTTTAATATTATTCGTTTTTATTAATATAGCTTCGATTTGGAACGATCAACGATCTAAAATACTTGAAAAATGCTTACTTGAGCAAAACAGCACGTTTTGAGCTTTAATCTGCGTTTTAACGCGTAAACAGCATAAAAAAAACGACGAATTTTTATTATTCGTTTTTATTAATATTGCGTCTATTTGAACGATTTCAACGATCTAAAATGCTTCAAAATGCTTATTTTCGCAAAATAATTTCGTTTTGAGCTTTAATCAGCGTTTTAACGCGTAAAACAGCATAAAAACGACGAAATTTTTATTATTTGTTTTTATTAATATTGCGTCTATTTGAACTATTTCAACGATCTAAAATGCTTGAAAAGCTTATTTTGAAGCAAAACAGCACGTTTTTGAGCTTTAATCTGCGTTTAACGCGTAAAATAAAAGCATAAAAAAACGACGAATTTTTGGCTATCTGTTTTTATTAATATTATGTCTATTTGAACGATTTCCCAACGATCTAAAAATGCTTGAATGTTTATTTTAGCAAAACAGCACGTTTGAGCTTTAATCTGCGTTTTAACGCGTAAAATAACAGCATAAAACGACGAATTTTTTTATTATTCGTTTTTATTAATACAGGTCTATTTTGAACGATTTCAACGATTCAAAATGCTTGAAAATTTATTTTAGCAAAAACAGCACGTTTTGAGCTTTATTCTGCGTTTTAACGCGTAAAAACAGCATAAAACGACAAAATTTTTTATTATTCGTTTTTATTTTTTATTGCGTCTATTTGAACGATTTCAACGATCTAAAATGCTTGAAAATGCTTACATTTTAGCAAAAACAGCACGTTTTGAGTTTTAATCTGCGTTTTAACGCGTAAACAGCATAAAAACGACGATTTTTTTTATTATTCGTTTTTATTAATATTGCTTCTATTTGAACGATTTCAACGATCTAAAATGCTTTCTGAAAATGCTTATTTTAGGAAAAAGCACGTTTTGAGTTTTGTCTGCGTTTAACGCGTAAAACAGCATAAAAAACGATCAAATTTTATTCGTTATTTATTAATATTGCGTCTATTTGAACGACAACGATCTAAAATGCTTGAAAATGCTTATTTTAAAGGAAAACAGCACGTTTTAAGCTTTAATCTGCGTTTTAACGCGTAAAACAGCATAAAAAAACGACGACTTTTATTATTCGTTTTTATTAATATTGTTTATTTGAACGATTTCAACGACTAATATGCTTGAAAATGTTATTTTAAAAACAGCACGTTTTGAGCTTTTTTCTCGTTTTAACGCGTAAAACAGCATAAAACGACGAAATTTTTTTTATTTGTTTTTATTTTTTTTGCGTCTATTTAACGATTTCAGCGATCTAAAAAATTGAAAAAACTTATTTTAGCAAAACGGGTTTTTTTGGGCAATCTGCATTTTGGGGTAAAAACATAAAACGACGAATTTTTATTATTCGTTTTTAAATATTGCTTCTATTTGAACGATTTCAACGATTTAAAAATTTTAAAATGCATTTTAGCAAAACAGCACGATTTGGTTTTAAACTGCGTTTTAACGCGAAAACAGCATAAAAACGAAATTTTTTTTTATTCGTTTTTATTAAATTTCGCTTTTGAACGATTTCAACGATCTAAAAAATTGAAAATGTTTTTTTAGCAAAACAGCACGTTTTGAGCTTTTTTTCCGTTTTTAAAGCGTAAAACAGCATAAAAACGACGAAATTTTTATTATTTTTTTTTATTTTTATTTTCTATTTGAACGATTTCAAATCTAAAATGCTTTAAAATGCTTATTTTCGCAAAACAGCACGTTTTGAGTTTTTAAACTGCGTTTAACGCGTAATACAGAAAAAACGACGAATTTTTTTTTATTCGTTTTTTTTTATTGTTCTATTTGAACGATTTCAACGATTAAAAAGCTTGAAAATGCTTATTTTGCAAAAAAAGCACGTTTTGAGCTTTTTAAACTGCGTTTTGGAAAAAACATAAAACGACGAATTTTTATTTTCGTTTTTATTAATATTGCGCATTTGAACGATTTCAACGATCTAAAATGCTTGAAAATGTTATTTTTGCAAAACAGCACGTTTTGAGCTTTAATCTGCGTTTTTAAAGCGTAAAAAGCATAAAAAAAGACGAATTTTTTTTTATTCGTTTTTTTAAAAATTGCGTCTATTTGAACGATTTCAACGATCTAAAATGCTTGAAAATTTTATTTTAGCAAAACAGCACGTTTTGAGCTTTATTCTGCGTTTTTAAAGCGTAAAAACAGCTAAAAACGAAAAATTTTTATTATTGTTTTTTTTTTTTTTATTGCGTCTATTTGAACGATTTCAACGATCTAAAATGCTTGAAAAGATTTTAGCAAAACAGCACGTTTTTAGCTTTAATCTGCGTTCTAACGCGTAAAACAGCATAAAACGACGAAATTTTTATTATTCGTTTTTTTTTAATTTGCTCTATTTGAACGATTTCCAACGACTAAAATGCTTGAAAATGCTTATTTAGCAAAACAGCACGTTTTGAGCTTTAATCTGCGTTTTAACGCGTAAAACAGCATAAAACGACAGATTTTATTATTATTCGTTTTTATTAATATTGCGTCTATTTGAACGATTTCAACGATCTAAAATGCTTGAAAATGCTTATTTAGCAAAAAAGCACGTTTGAGCTTTATTCTGCGTTTTAACGCGTAAAACCATAAAACGCAGAAATTTTTATTATTTGTTTTATTTTTATTGCGTCTATTTGAACGATTTCAGCGATCTAAAAAGCTTGAAAATGCTTATTTTAGCAAAACACACGTTTTGAGCTTTAATCTCTTTTAAGCGTAATAAAAGCATAAAACGACGAATTTTTATTATTCGTTTTTATTAATATTGCTTCTATTTGAACGATTTCACGATTTAAAATGCTTGAAAATGCTTATTTTAGCAAACAGCACGATTTGAGCTTTAATCTGCGTTTTTCGCGTAAACAGCATAAAACGACGAAATTTTATTATTCGTTTTAATATGCGTCTATTTGAACATTTCAACGATCTGCTTGAAATGCTTATTTTACAAAACAGCCGTTTTGAGTTTATTCGCGTTTTAACGCAAAGCACATAAAACGCGAATTTTTATTATTGTCTTTTGATTTTAAAAGTTTTAAACTTTTTGAATTTGATTTTTTCAAAACGATTTTTCTAAAATTTTCTTGAAAAATGCTTTTATTTTGCAAAACAGCACGTTTTGAGCTTTAATCTGCGTTTAGCGTAAACACATAAAACGACGAATTTTTTTAATTT
>NW_027049197.1:0-6054 GCF_025399875.1 Dalotia coriaria
GTTAGGTTGGGTTGGGTTGGGGTTGGGTTGGGTTGGGTTGGGTTGGGTTGGGTTGGGTTGGGTTAGGTTGGGTTAGGTTGGGTTGGGTTGGTTGGGTTGGGTTGGTTTTAGGTTGGGTTGGGTTGGGTTAGGTTGGGTTGGGGGGGGGTTTGGGGTTGGGTTGGGTTAGGTTGGGTTGGGTTGGGTTGGGTTGGGGGTTGGGTTGGGTTAGGTTGGGTTGGGTTGGGTTGGGTTGGGGTTGGGTTGGGTTGGGTTGGGTTAGGTTGGGTTGGGTTGGGTTGGGTTAGGTTGGGTTGGGTTGGGTTGGGTTGGGTTAGGTTGGGTTGGTTAGGTTGGGTTGGGTTGGGTTGGGTTGGGTTGGGTTGGGTTGGGTTAGGTTGGGGGTTGGGTTAGGTTGGGTTGGGTTGGGTTGGGTTGGGTTGGGTTGGGTTAGGTTGGGGTTGGGTTAGGGGGGGGTTGGGTTGGGTTAGGTTGGGTTGGGTTGGGTTGGGTTGGGTTGGGGTTGGGTTGGGTTGGGTTGGGTTGGGTTGGGTTTGGGGGTTTGGGTTGGGTTGGGTTGGGGTTGGGGTTGGGTTGGGTTTGGGGGTTAGGTTGGGTTGGGTTGGGGGTTGGGTTGGGGGGTTGGGTTGGGTTGGGTTGGGGGGGGTTTGGGGGGTTGGGGGTTGGGTTGGGTTGGGGGGTTTGGGGGTTGGGTTTTTGGGGATGGGTACACCTTGGCGTGGTCCCGGGGCTCAGTACCGGGCCCCGGTGGGGAAGCAAATTTCCCCAAAACACAGTGGGGCCAGGATTTAAAAGAACCCGGGGGCGGCGGCGGCGGCTATAAAAGGGAATTTGGACGGACATGGCCGACAAAAAAAAGGGTTCCCCAGGGGGGGATACCTCAGTGCCGGTCCTGGGGGGTTATTTGAGGCCCGCTGGTCGTCATCCCACGACTGCAAGACCCCGGCGATGAACCAGGCTGGGAGTCAAGAAAGTACTACTGGAACACAAGGTAAGGTAATCAGGCCAACTGTTCGCTCAGCGGCTGGCGGAAAAGGGTTTTTCAAGAGGCTCAGAGGACGCCTCCAGAACACCAGGCACCCCGTGGGACAGGATCGGGGAGGTCTAGCTCGGAGGTTGGCTGTCAACGATCCCCAAATGTCACCTTAGTGGGTGGCATACAAAAAAAGACTGTGGTCAGCGGGCGGAGTCTCCGGGAACCACCTTTTGGGAAGGGCTGTCACTCCCAGGTAAGCAGCAACGCCCCGAAGCCCCACACCTCCGAGCAAAACGGGGAGGCGGTCAGCGGTTTAAATCCTGGTCCCCTTCCCAGTCCAAAAAGGAAAAATACGGCCAACCCCCAAAGCGGCAAGGGGCCAGCGGGCGGCCACTTCGGGGCGGCGGGGGGGCTCAGGCCCCACAAAAGCCAACGCTAAGAAAAAGGGCACAGGGAGCGGGAAAAAGCAACTCTCCAAACCCAAAAGTAGGTTTTGGGGGCCAAGAGTCGCAGGCTGCGGAGGGTCCCAAACCCCAAAACCCAAAGGGGGGAAAGGCAAAAATGCGGGGGCCCTACAGAAAAAAGGAAGGAACTGGTCGAGGCGCTGGCCTGAAGGATTTTGGGGGACGACAAACACAATTTCCCAGAATGGGGGCGTGCGGCCCAAGGGTCACCCTTGGCCGGCAAGTAGATCTGCGCCGCTGTTGGATCCCATGCTGGGAGGTACCCACAGATGAGCGCCATTGGATGCCGGGGCCCCAAAAGAACATGGGGGCCGCGATTTTTCAGGGACCGGCAGGGGGGCCCCGGAAAACGCGAAAAAAACAAGGCAAGACCTGCATCTTGGTAGGGTGCGGCACCAAAAGGGCCCAGGAATGTAAAAGGGCCGGTAAAACTGAGGCGCCCTGGAAAAGGGCTAAAGGGGGCTCACATCCCCCAGCCCCCGCGGTGGGTGCCTTGGGAAAGGTGGGGAGGCCTGCCGGAAAAAGGTGAAGTGGGTGCTGCGTGGCAGGGATGGCGGCCCGGGAGGCCGGGTTCCCAAAGGGGCCTGGTGGGGGGTTTTACCCCACAGCGCTCTGGCAATCAAAATGGCTCCCAAACCGGGCCAGCACCCGGACGCTACAAGCCAAGAGCGGGGCGCCCCGGGTAGGTGGTGGCAAAGGGGGCTGACTCCCGCATTTGGGAAAAAAGCCCAAACGGCCGTCGCAAGAACTGACGGTCAGGTCCGGCAAAAAACCCTGCTGATCTTCCCCGATTTAAAAGCCAAAGGGGGGGGGGCCCAAACCTTAGGGGGCCACCGAAGAAGGGAGGTTTGGGGGGCAAGGCCAGGGGGGGGAAAAAACCTGCTCTTGAAAGGCCAAAGTCCCCACCAAAAAATGGGGGGGCCTAAAACGGAGTCCAAGGCTGCCGAAGATCGGCCGGGGGAACCAGGCCTTGAAACCGGGGCCCTTCCGCAAAGGCAAAAGGGCAAGGCAACCCCGGACGAAAGGGCCGCAGATGCGCCTGCCCCCCACAGGGACAGAAGAGCTGCCAGGGAAAACAGGACCGGCGTTTGCCCGGGAAATGCGAAAGCAGGCAGCGAAGGGATGCCAGGAGAAAAGCCCGCCTGCGTGTAGGTAGCACGACAAGACCCAGGAGAAGGAAAATGTCAAGCGCGAAGGGGGCACGCCAAACCCGAAGAACCCCCCACGAAATGCAAATAGCTCAAATAAATTTTAACCACACGGCGGCAAAATCTGGCCCAGACGGGTGGCTCAATACGCGGTTTTGGCCGCTTTTGGGGCCCCAGAAGGATGGACTTTAACCTAAGAGGGGTGCGGGGCTTAGGAAAAAACCCCCGCAAAAGTACCAGGGGAAAAAGGGGGGGAAGGTAGGGAAGCACAGCGACGCCCCGCCTACGATCGAAAAGAATTTTAAAAAACCCGACGGCAAAAAAAGGGGGGGATTCCCGCCGGCCCAAAAGGGGCCCCGGGGGCATGGGGGGGGCCCTTTGGAGCTCCAAAAGGGGACCGGTTTTAGAAAACGCACCCCACACCAAAAAAAAGGGCGCACTTCCAACCCGATCCCTGAAAAGGCCCAACCTGGTCCTGGGCTTCAGCAAACGGGGGCGCCACAGGCCAGCGGACCACGGCAAACGCCAGCCTGGACAAGAGCGGGAGAGGAAAGGGTAAGGAAGTCCCGAGAACCGGCGGAAGAAACCACCCCTCTCAGGCCGGGGGGGGAAGTAGCTGCAAGACCCTCCAGAAATGGATGGTGGCATTCTGCAACCAAATCTACGGCCGCCGCAGGAGGGGGTAAAGGCCTGCCGAAACCATGTACTGGTGGACGGAGGGGAAACTCCCAAGGCAAGGTCAAGGCGGCCCGGAACTCAAAACGGAAGATCGGCGGAGCAGGGGGGGGGCCCGAGATGAGGCCAGGGCGGCCAAAACCGTCTCAAAAAAATGATTCGGGTCAGCAAACTGCTCCTGGGAGAAGCTGACGGGGGAGGTGAAAACGCCCCGTGGGGCCTGCCATACAGGATAGTATGCAGGAAGTTTGGAAAAACACCCCCCCCCTCCCCGGGAAAAAGGCCCCAAGGAAGCGTTTGGAGGTGCTGTTTCCGAGCAGACACCCAGAAGAACCCCCGTGAGACAGACCCCCCCGGCGGAGGACGGGTGTGTCCAGGAGGTGACAGAGGAGGAGGAAATCCCCCACCCTGGCACTCCAAGAACAACAAGGCCCCGGGGGGCGGCATTCTAACGAGGCATTGGGATGGCAGCGATTCTGGCCCCCAATAGGCTGGGGGGCCCACAAGCTGCCTTCGAGAGTATTCCCAAAACGCGGGAAACCAGCCACCCTCATTCTCCTGGGGAAACCAGAAGGGGGGCCCGGCCCGGAGACCACGGGCCCCGATATGCCTGCTGAATGGGCTAGGAAGTTCCTGGAAAGGTACTCCTACACCGGTGCGGGGGCCACTTTGGGGCCCTCCCTTTTCCCGGGCCCCCAATAGGGGTTTTGGAAGGGTAGGTCAGCAATAGGGGCCGTGTTTCATCACAAGGCAACCCAAGGGCAGCGATGGAAGGCACAAGGCACACGCGCAGGCTGGTTCGCTGGTAACATCGACATTGCCAATCCCAACAGCGCGTTTTGGGGAAAAATCCCCCGATGGCCTAAGAAGCGGGGTACCGGAGCACCTAAGGGCGGTTCTAGAAACTTCCTGAAAGGAAGGTCCAATACATCGGACCAGACGGAACGGCATCATCCACCTGCAGAAAAGGGGCCGCAGGATCCCCTCCCAGGCCAGCCCCATGGAACCTGCAGTTTAGTCCCTGCTCAGGATAGCTCCCGGAAGTAAAATTTCCCCTTCGCCGACGATCTGGCGGATAGTATCGACGGGCCCAAACACCCGGGTAGTCTGGTTGCCATTACACAAAAGGGGGTCGGCAAGGTGGTCCCCCTGGGCTCCAGCGGGGACCCCCATCGCGCCCACAAAAACAGAGTGGGTTTTTTCTTCTCCGGACAGGGCTTTAAACCCGGGCTGCGCATCGCGGGGCATCCAGTCGAACCGGGGAACAACCCGGGGACCCGGGGGACACTGGGCAGGTCCCCATTCCAGGACCACCTCAAGGCCAGACCCGGAAGGCGGGCGGTGGAGAACCTTCCATGCCAATTGAGTACCCCCAAGCGGAAAAAGGAATTGCATAGTGACTCCTTGCTGTGGGGGGCCCCAGCCGGTAAAAAAACACGAATTTTGCAGAAATCCTGGAACCGGGTACAGAGGTGGCACTCAGGTCCAGGCGTACCAGCGTATCTGGCGGCGGCCCTTTGGGCGAGATCCCCAAAATTTTTGCCGGTAAATGCGTACTGGGCATTCACAAAACCCAAAATCCCCCGGGGCGCAAAAAAAACCATCCGGAGGGCCGAACCGGGGGAAAGGCGCAAAAGCGCAACCCCTCACCCCATCAGTCAGCGCTGGGTCAGACGCATGGTCCTTCAGCATCCCCGGTCTGGGGGGCCCACGGACATTCAACGACTACCTGTCGAGTTAAAAAAACGTAAACCCAGGTCGCCTGGGGAAAACACGCCAGAACAATTCTGCGATCGCAGATGGCCGGAAACGAAAGGGGGGCTGGGTCCCGAAGAAAACGCGGGAAACCTGGTAGGGACATCTGGGTTCCCAAAAATCTGGAACAGGATCGTGGGATGGCCAACCCATCCTCAAGGGAAAAAACGGGGGGCGCAGGGAAATCCAAAGGGTGCGGTCAGGTACGACCAGCGGAAGGATCTTGCCGCAGGATGAAAACAGCCTCAGAAGAGTGGATGGGCAAACCCAAAAAAGACAAACACACGGGGGGTTTGTGGGGAAAGGACAGGAGGGGAAAGCAACCCGAGGGGGACACATCCTGGAAGAGGAAAATTTGCTAAACTCTGGGTGGAGGGGAACCCCTTTAAGAAAAGCCGAAGGGGGTACAGGACCAACAAGGGGCCAGTCGGAGGGATACAAAAACCAATCCAGATGGGCCCTCGGGGTGGAGAGCCAAGAACCAGGGGGCTCTCCCCAGTAAAAAGGCACCCAAAAAGAACCTTCCGGCCCCATGCCTTGGACAGGATCAACTCTAACGGGTGGGCTTCCCCCCCCGGGGGAACGAATCGGTCGCAGGCCTTAAAAAAAGAACCTGGACATGGAAGAAACGTACAGGGGCTTCGTACGAGCGCAGGCGAATCGCTTTCGATCCCGCTAAAGTGCCCGGGAGCCCCCCATTCCACTTCCCTTGAGCGAAACCAACATCTGGGAAACTGAGACGCTCAATGCCCAGTACCCCAAATAAGCAATACCGGCAGAGACCAAGACAGAGGGCTGAAAAGATGGCGATTGCACGCACCCCCGGATTTTGTAGGTATTTCTAAGGAACATTCCGGACAGGTCCCACACACCTCCCTAGGGGGGGTTAGGTGCTTAAACGTTCCCTTTTAAAACCCCTTAAACAAGGGTTGGGGGTTAGGGGGTTAGGTTTTGGTTAGGTTAGGGGAGGGTTTTGGGGGTTTGGTTGGGGTTAGGTTAGGTTAGGTTGGTTAGGTTAGGTTTTGGTTAGGGGGTT